>NC_052533.1:96632637-96786923 GCF_016699485.2 Gallus gallus | reverse complement strand
AAGGCTCCTGAACCAGTTAAAGAGTTGGATGCCTCTAAAGGTACATACAAACAAGTATTTATGAAAGGCAGTGAGTAGGGGTGCCGCCTACAGCCGGTTACTATGAAATACAAGACACGAGAGGCCTAAGAAGAACTTAGGCAATCAGAAAAACGTCCCTAGAACGCAACAAAGCACACCAGGTTACTTCAAGACAGTTTATATCAAAAGGAAAGATATTTTAAGGTCAAGACCTTCTGCAATCTGGTCCACCAGTTTGCATCTTCTTTCTTGCCGCCTTTCTTCCCACCGCTGCCGCCTCCTCCACTACCAGTCCCACTTGGCTGTCGGGCAGCAGCTTGCTTTGCTTCTAAGGAAAAATAAAACAACAAAAAGCATATCTTTATATCTTATAGCAATCTCCCTCTAGTTTTATTTTAGCTTTAACATTAAAGAAGCTTAAAAAAAAAACCAAACAAAACCAATGCATGCACAGAAATCCTCACAAACTCTAAGCAACACCACCTCCCAGAATTCACCTCCCTCAGTCATAATATGCTCTTCTTGAAGTCCAGAGTTTATTGATACCACAGGTTGGAGTCCTGTTTAACACTCCAGAGACAAGCGCAGCACAGCACCACACTGCCACCACCAACTCCTCTTCACATGTGCCTGGTTTTTAGCTGAAGAGTTGGCTCTGGATTCCCACCCAGAATGACACTTCTGGTTATTCCATTCAACAGAAACTGTTCTAGCTTGGTCAAAGATAAGTAGACAACTAAACACACAAAATATCCAAATGCATGACTGTATCAATTAATAGGAAACAGGAAAACTAGAATTTAAGGACAAGCACTTCAACAAGAGAATGAGAGAAAATGAGTATTATTTCAGAAGATACACTACACATGAAAGCAAAACAACATTTAAAAAAAGTCAAACTGTACTTTCAAACTAATCTGGTAGAGAAATACATTCCCTGAAAAATGCACAAAAAAAAAGCCCAAACCCAAGGTTAAGAATCTATTGTAATGAACACACACCCTAAAAAAGAGAACTGAAATCATGCAGCTGTCTGTACCTTTTGTTTCTCCAGCTGAACCTTTAGTTCCATTAGGTTTCTTCCCATTGGGAAAATATTTTTCAAATCCTGTCAAGAGTTAAAAAGCAAATAACTTCTTTAGTTTACAATTCTAACATTACGTTTCAGTAGTTCCAAGCTGAATGTATACAATGTAAAAAAAGAAGTAAGCAATACATTAACTGTAGAATACGGTCTTACTCTTGTCCTTCTGCTGAAGAGCTCTATCAGGTTCCCAAAAATAAATCTTATACTATTGATACTGAAAAACTCAGGTGTATTTAATAGCTTAAACCTGTCCTTGAAACCAGAGACAGACAAGCTTAGCTCAACAGAAAATGGTGTTGCACAGGGTTAAGTTGAGCAAACTGCAGTCAGCTCTGTTGATGGCTAAAAACACTATAAATCACTGCTCCACCTCAGGATTAATGGCTGGTTAATAAAAGAGCTTACTGCCCCCTACACAATAAACCTAAGTGGCACGTGAGCATCATCCTCAGCAGCCTGCTTCACTCCAGTGATCAAAGTTGCAGTCACCTTTGGGAGGCTGTGAGAAGAGCCTTCTGCAAGCAGCAATGACGCTTGCCAAGACCGTCCTTCTGTCAGTCGTAACACCGGTGGGAACACTTTCACGAAGCTGAAAGATGAAAAATAAAGGTAAGCAACAAGAACGAACGATGCACACAACGCTGAGGCACTCTTTGTGAAAGAGCTGCAACCCTGTAGTTAAGATCCCCTCGAAACCAAAAGGAATGCATCAGACAATACCTGTGTCCAGCTAAGAAACCAACGTGGAGAGGAACGATGCTTCAAAGAGTAGACCCAAACTCCTGTGTAGGTACAGATCCGCTTTGAACTACTGCAGCTTAAGCCAAGAAGACTGTCTACTGATATTTGCCGTTTAAGTGCAATGAAGGAAATATAAGCATTTTAAAAGAAAGGCTTTAGGTATTGTAACCAAATACTTCAAAATGGAGTAGAGTGCGATGTTATCACACAGTTCAAGCTCCCTTTCTGCAAGGACATATTTTAGATAAAAGAAAATCTAAGCTTTTCCCCCTCACCTCCAAAAAAAAAAAAGTTCTTATCAAGACTTCCCCACAAACTGAACACCATTAAGTCTTCTAATAAAAACTATTTCTGCCTCTATTTTCTTTTCCCCCAAAGGAGTGCTGAGACTCCTGTTATTTTGGATCAGAAGTTATTTATGTGCGAATGAGTAGGAAAAATAATCAGAGGAAGGTCCTGAAAACTTGAAAACTCACGTCTTCAGACCAGACAGCAAACGTCCAACTAGTCTAAAAAACCTGGGACTACATCTATGAGGTAAACCTCAATGTTAGGATCCCCATAGCAATTGTTAGAATTGGAATATAAGAGTTTTAAACAAAACCTATGCATTAAGACAAACACGAAAGGTATCAGATTCCACACCCAAATTACTCCGGGGACACCGGCATATCAGCAATTCTGATTCTCCAGAAGTCTTCTGCCTGGGAGCTTATTAACTGAGGAAACTGACCAGACCTATTGCGAGCAGCCATCTAGTTCCACCTGCTGGAACCAACAAGAATGCCAACACGTCTTGGCCGCTTGCTTTTGCGATAGACTGTGGTAAGCAGAATGCTTTGGCCATTCAATGCAGCCATTGCAGGTCCTTGAAAACAAGTTTGATGCTGGAAGTTCTGAAGGATATTTTTCGTGTAATGCACATACAGCATGGGTAGCCTGGAGAACAGCTTATCCAGAGAGCAGCTTCCAAGGCCAATACGCTATCACCTCCATCCAGAGCAATAGCATGTGTGCTCCTGGAAGAAGCTTTGGGACAGCTGGGATGAATCTCTATGGACAAAAAAGAAAAGAAAAATAGAGCCTGCCACCGATCAACCTATCTTTACTTCAAATGCCAACAGGTAGTGAATGCAGCAACGGAGGAAACTGAAAGTTGTGTCCAAAATATTGGCTTCTGTTCTATGCTGCTGGCCTCCTATTATAACAGAAAATTAAGATTTAGTTCTTCCATAAGCTCAGATTGTTTTTTGGAGTGAACTGGATACTCTTGTCTCATTCGAAATAAAAGGTAACAGCTTGTTTTAAATAAAAGTCTGAGTAAGCCAAATCCAACTGCCTGGTGTGGCAGGGCCAGCATAGGCTTATTACAACCTTAATTCACAGTTTTATCAGATTTCAAGTTAGAGAGGGAGGGAGGCATGCAGAGAGAGGGAAGAAGTAGCCAACACAGCTTTGGGGGCAGACCTGATGACTACAAGTGGTTTTACTGCTGGACATTCTCAACAGATCCTAAGATCTATGAGTGATAGATTGAACTTGACAGGCAACAATACATTTATTACGCAGAAGTGAGCGTTTTAAAGTTGACTTTGTGAGAAAAGGAAAGAACCAGCTTTATGGCACATTCAGCACATCACCTGACCGACTGACGGCACGCTTCTATACTACCTACTGACTCATCAAAACCTATTCCCTGCAAATGCAGTTTCCTTTCACCACCGCATTCCAGAGAAGCAGAAGTTGGTAGAACCACACTGCAATGGTAATGACCACTTGGGGTGATTTTTTGACAAGGTAAGTCATCAAGATGAAAGCTGGTCGTATCGATTCTGATACAGGAGCTGTCCTCGAGCTGCCTGCCCATGGGAATGCCACAGCAACCTCAGCAGACGGAAGCACAGCCACTGCCCAAGGATGGGGAAGGCAAGCAGCACACGTTCTGACAGGATGCTTAAGGAGCACAGGGGCTGCTCTGGGCTGGGTACCAGCAAACTGCCCAGCTTCTCCCAGTCAGAGACGAAAGAACTGCCACAGCAGAGAAAGAGCACGCACACATGCCATAAGATTTTTTTTTTCCAGGTAAACGTGACATCTTTCTAAAAATCCATTTTAAATAGAAATTCAAGACAAGCAAGTTTGAAGCATACAGAAGCCAGTTTTACAACTGAAATACCTCAGAAGCGAGGTGAAAATGTTACTGCTCCTGCGTATAACAAACACAGGATCTGTAGCACCAAAGAAGGGCCTTCTCCACAATTCCAACCTTGAATAAAACACATAATTTTTAATTTCTTTCTCCATTATCTAACCGTGACTGAAATACTACATAAAAGCGGCTACAAATAAATAAACAAATCAATCAATCAATCTTCAGGTAAGTTACTTATCTTGTTTTGCCAAAATACATTTGTTGCTATACCCTTGTTTTGCTACCTCTAGAAACACATGGATGCTAGAATGAGCATGAAGTTCTCCCTATAGCTCCCCTCATAGAATCATAGCAACATTAAGGTTGGAAAAGACCACTAAGATCATCTAGCCCAAACATCAACCCACCCTAACCATGTCCACTAACCTATGCACCTCACTGCCACAACCACATGGTTACTGAACACTTCTAAGGACAGGGACTCCATCACCTCCCTGGGCAACCTGTGCCACTGCCTCACCACTTCCTCTTAGAATGAACTTTCTCCTAATATCCAACTTGAATCTCCCCTGGAGCAACTTGAGGTCATCCCCTCTTGTTCTACTGCTGTTACCTGGGAGAAGAGCCCGATCCCCACCTCACCACAATCTCCCTTCAGGTCATTGCAGAGAGCAATGAGGACTCCCCTGAGCCTCCTCTTCTCCAGACTGAACAATCCCAGATCCCTCAGCTGCTCCTCCTAAGGCCTGTGCTCCAGTCCCCTCACAGCTTCACTGCCCTTCTCTGGACACACTCCAGGGCCTCGATGTCTTTCTTGCAGTGAGGGGCCCAAAACTGAACACAGTACTCGAGGCACGGCCTCACCAGTGCTGAGTATAGAGGAACGATCACCTCTCTGCTCCTACACTATTTCTTCGCACCATTCCAAATAAGAATCCATCAGGCCCTACTGACAGTAATGAGAAGCGGCCTTCAGACAAACCAGCGACACTGCTGTTTTCTTTTTCTTTCTCCTAACGATGACTAAACAAACACAATTCCAACATTAGAACCAGAAACTCACCAATCATTAGGACAAGTCACTAACACCCCTGTGTGCGTTCCTCACAGTTATCCCTCACCACAGGGTCAGCCCAGCAGGCAATGAGCTGCAGCAGCTCTCCCACCTCACCACAGGAGGATCCAGCACCTTACCTAAGCAATCGCTGACGCAGGAAAGCAACCACCACCTTTTCCCAGGCACCAACGCAGGCCTGCAGCTGGTTCCTCCACGATGTCGGGGCCGAGGAGGGTAACGCCCACCCTACAACCCAGCCACCGTACGAAGGGCTGACGCCCGGCCGGCACCACTCAGCACTCACCGCCCGCCTCCAAGGCTCCCAACCCGCACCCCGGTGTCCTCTCACGGGGCCGACCGCGCACCCGCCGCTGAAGCCTCTCCAGGCTGCTCCCTGCCGGGGCTCGAGCCGCCGCTTCCGGCTCCGTATTTACGCCCGTTCCCCGGCCCCGCACCGGGCAAACAGGGGCCGCCCCCCGCGGTCACCGACAGGCCCGCGCGCATACAGAGCCGCCCCGCCCGCGGCCCGCCGCTCACCTGTGCCAGGCAGGGCCGCGGCGGCAGCAGGCCTCTCCCGCACAGCAGCTGCTGCAGCAGTACCCCGGGCAGCCGCCGCCCGCCGCCCAGCGCCAGCAGCAGGTAGCGCTGCGCCATGGCCCCAACGGCCGTCCCGTGGCCGCCGCTCCGCCGTCACGCCGCCGCTCCGCCCCCGCGCGCTACGTCCGCCTCCCGGCGTCATCGCGTCACTTCCGGCGGCTACAGACACGGGGCGGGGCCAAAGCGGAAGACTGGCCGCGCGAGGCTCCGCCCGAGGGAGCGCCCGGCCGGGCGGTGACGTCATCGCGTGACGCTACCCGGCTCGGCGCGGCTCCGCCTTCCCGCTCGCCGGCCGGCCGGCGCGTGCTGCGGGCGCAGAGCTCGCGCCGCGTCCTCTCGTCTGAGGAGACACCGGCGGCGGCGGCCGCCATGAAAATCTGGAGCTCGGAGCACGTCTTCGGGTAGGGGGCGGCGAGAGGCGGTAAACGGCGGGGGAGGGAACTCGGTCTGTGGTTACCCCGCCGCGAGCGAGCCGCGAACTGCGAGGCGAGGCGGCAGGCAGCGGCCGTGGAGGCGTCCTGTGCGCCGGCTGGTGTCCCCTGGGCATCTGTGGTGGAGCCCGAGCGTTCGTTACGTCAGGAGATAGACGAGGTCCCGCCACAAGGAGATACGGACTGCCTGTCCTGTCGTAATGGGACTGCTCCCGTCCCGGGACTTTGAGATGACCGAAGCGTGATGCTCTCTAAACTTTTAAAATAGAAACAATTCCGTATGGAGGAGAGTGTGCGTAACGGCAGTGCGTGCTAACGAGCTGCTGCAAGTAGAAGGGAAAGCACAGGCTTAATGCAGCAGAGTCGGTCATAGAATGATAGAATGGTTTGGGTCGGAAGGGACCTTTAAGATCACCTCGCTCCAATCCCCTGCTATATAGGCAGGGACACCTCCCTGTAGAGCAGGTTGCTCGCAGCCCCATCCAGCCTGGCCTTGAATGCTCCCAGAGAGGGGAGACATTCAGTCTCCCTTGGCAACCTGTTCCAGTGTCTCACCGCCCTCACAGTCAAGAATTTCTTCCTAATATCTACTCTAAATCTACCCTCTCCCAGTCTAAAACCATCTCCCCTCATCCTGTCACTACCTGTCCTTATTAAAAGTCCCTCCCCAATGTGACGTGGTTTCTTAAAATCTGTTTCTTTATTTTGAACTTCCTGATTACTTCTTTATTATTGTTACTATTTTTTAACTCGAATTCAACTCCAAGCTGATAACTCCTGTTCTCTTTTACTTGGTGAGCTTATAAGCACAGAAGAATTTAAATTGGAATGGACTTCTGGCGACCACCTCGTCCAGCTTCCCTGTCAGAGCAGGGTTCGCTTAACTGCAGGGTTTCTTTGTCAGTTGAGTTCTGAGGTGGATGGAGATTCAGCGAATTCTGTGGTCCTCCACCCTGATGCTATGTTTTCTATATAGCTAATTGGCACGTCACATGTAGCAGTTTGTGACTGCTGCCTTTTGCCCTCACTTCTGTTAGTCATGGGTTAATCATTCCTTTCTTTGCTCCACGTAAAGGAATACATGTTGTTTTCCTGTTTGCGTACTACCACTTCCTTATGGTCTTTGGAAGCATCACCTAATTCTGAAGGGATATTTGGGAGCTCGTGAAGTTGTACAGCACATGCCATGCTAAGAAAGCTGGAGCCCTGATTTAAGGTTCCCGAATGCTTGCGATTAAATCCAAACTAGTCATAAATATTGTCTCCTCTTCTTTCTCCAGGCACCCCTGGGATACGGTGATCAAAGCTGCTATGAGAAAGTACCCCAACCCAATGAACCCATGTGTAGTAGGAGTAGATGTCCTTGACAGAAGCCTTGACAACCGGGGGAGGCTGCACAGCCACCGTCTCCTCAGCACAGAGTGGGGATTGCCAAGTATTGTGAAAGCGGTACGGTTTATTGAGGTTGCGATGCATTTCTGTGTCGTCACGTGAACTGGCACTGAATTCCAAGTCAAAACCTGATTTATTGGGAATGTCATCCACAAATATCACATAAGCTGTAATCAGTGCGGTGCATAGCAAGAGTGCATTGTAGGCTGCAGTGTGCAGTGTGTTCCTGTCGGTACATGCCTTCTGAGCTGGTCTGTGTCACTCTGTATCACTGATGCAACGTGGCACCCTGTGATCTTGCCACAGGTTGCAGTGGTTTTGTGTTTGTGAATTGTACTCAGCTTTTTAATTATTATTATTATTTTTTTTTGCCTTTCTTCACTTTCAGATTTTAGGAACGAGTAGAACTCTGACTTACATTGAGGAACATTCTGTGGTGGATCCAGTGGAAAAAAAGATGGAGCTTTGCTCAACTAATGTGAGTGACAGCTTAAGAAGCTTCTGGTAATCAGTGACAGAGATCAGATATTTTGCCTCTCTTAACAATGTAGCAGTGAGTTTACATCTTTCAACAGAAGGAGGCAATTTCCAGGTGCTTTATTTTTTTTCCCTTCTTCCCAAGAATGCTTTGGGATCAAGGATTTGTGATTCTCTTCTTAATATAAGACTGTTCCTCAGGATGCACATGACGTTTCAAGTTTAAAGCAAATAACGTGTTCTGCTTTACAGCACTGTTTGCAACGAAAGTTTTAGTTTGAAATGCCTTCTTCTCCACGAGTGTAAATGAAGTATTATGCTGTGTTTTGCTATCCTGGGAAGTTGCAACTCTGAGATTTGAAGTAGAGTTGTCTGTATGGGAGAGAGCCCTGTCTTTGTATGAGAGGTGTTTGCTTTCCTCCCTATTAATTGTTGGTACACTCAGAATAATGTCATAGTGGTCTTGGTCTTAAAGAGCCTTTCTGAATTGCGTGCCATAAATCAGATATGGTTCGACATTTAAAAGAGGGCAAATGGAAAGCTGTTTGTGCAGTTTACTGTGAATAGGAACTGTGATACAATTAAATCAATGATAAGACAATATGCATCACCCTTTATAGGTCTTTTTATTGACTGTGTTCTGGGTTTTACACTCTGCATCTGCTGCTTTGTCTTTGCCTTTAAACGGAGTGCTCTCTGAATAGTGCTCTACTGACACTACCGAATAGTGTCAGTAATACAAATGTGAAAGATGGGATGTGAGAATTTCACATCTTCTTTTCTCTTTAAGATTACCCTTACAAACTTGGTGTCTGTTGATGAGAGACTGGTTTACACACCTCATCCTGAAAACCCTGAAAAGTAAGTAGGGATATTTGTATGCTTTTTTGTGTATGGGAGAAAGTATGTTAGGCAAATTCAGTGTATTAACTTCTCTTTATTCTCTTACAGAACTGTGCTAACTCAAGAAGCAATTATTACTGTCAAAGGCATTAGCTTGAGCAGTTATTTGGAAAGCTTAATGGCAAACACAATATCTTCTAACGCCAGAAAGGTACATATTCTTCAGTTTTTTCTCTCTGTCGCCACCCACATCTTTCCTTTTGTTAAAATAGTAATTGTCAAGCATGTGTGCTGAGTACTGTATTTAATTTCTTTTAACTTTGTGCACAGAATTCCAACTGACTTTTTGTAGAACCTCAGGAAGTAGAACATAATTTACCAAAGGATGAGAAGGTTTCACTCCTAAATCTTTGTTCTCCACCTAGGACTGCACATCAGAACAAATCAACCTCTATATGTGCATGCTACAGCTACACATCCCAGACACATATTATAAAGTTTGTTTTGACTTGGTTTTTCAAAGTATTTTTTTAAACACTAGCCACCCATTTCCTGGAGTTAGTGCTAGTAGTGGATGGATGTAGCTTCCTTTTCAGCCTTTTAAATCTGGGTTTAGCAGTTGATGCCAGCATATTTTCTGGGCTTCACTGTGAGTTGCTTCAGTTCCTATCTATTATTAAGTTGTTTCTTTGCCTTTGGCTGAAAATAATGCCATGTCTGCAGAGGCCTTTGAAGGTAACACTACACCCACTCCTCTGTTTCATGCTTGCCTTTTCTATTTGGCTCGCAGCCACAGAGCTGAACTTCAGGACAAGCAGAGTTTCAAGGGTGCTTATTTTGGAGTAGTTTGTTCTGTGCTTCTTCTCTGGGGAAGGTTGGGAGGCGGGAAAGAAGTGGAGTTGATGAAGACATACAGACATTGCTGCCTAACAGCAGGATGAGTGCCACTGAAATGTAAGCATATGCTCTGCATTGCTGGGAGAGACTCAACAATGAGAATTTGGCCCAGGCAACTTCTGTTAGGCCAGAGATCCTGTGCTTTGGCCAGCCCTTTACCCCTGGGAGAGATGCTGCTTGATGAAGGCAGTGTAACTCAGCATGACCAAGCCAACTAGGTCAGGAAAGGGGAAACCCCTTCTGTGTGCTTCTATACAAGCGGAAGCAAAACAGGTGAAAACTGGGGGATGAGGAAGGAGTGACAGATAATTTTAGACACCAACGAGTAACATTAACTGAATACTCTCTGTGTGAAAGTCACAAATGAAGTGTGTTTTGGTTAAATTACAATCCTCTTCCAATTCAGTTTCCTCATAGAAGTCTGTGTGGGCATTTGTTCCTTTCCTGCAATGGCAGTCCGGACCCCGGCTCACAACGGCACTTCAGTCTGACTCAGGGGTAGCACAGCACTACCTACCTGGAGTGGCCACATCAACTGGGCATGCTTAAAAGCACTCCTCTTATGGCATCTGTCAAATCTGCACAGCTCTATCAAATTGAGAGGAGGAGGATTTACTGTTATGTATTTGTGTGCCACCTGTGTGAAAGCTTAATTTTTTTAGTGGAGGTTCTTCTGTTTTGCCATTTTCAGGTAACACACTGGCTCACAAGCTTCTTACAAACAAAAAAAGATCATCCTGTCCTGCCTGTTTCACTAAAGAGTCTCTTTAGAGCCTTAGCAGGAGTTAGTAGTCGCAGCCCCGTCTTTGCATTAACATAGCCTGCTATCACTGGCTTTTCTAGCTACACTTCTGTATCCTTAGCACCCTTCTACAGCTTCATGGCAGATGCTGAAAAACGTATTGTTGTTCTTAAGAAATAGGGAAGTGCAGAAATGAGTCTGGAGATGTTGCACTGAGGTAGAGATGGGGATGAGGCAGATGATGCGTTACTGTTGCACTGATAATGAACGGATCTCTTGCCACATGTTGTCAATCTTTTCTGTGTTACTCCAGGGGTGGGATGCTATTGAGTGGATAATTCAAAATTCTGAAAGCGCTCTAAGCTAGCAGTTCTCCACATCTACAGTTTGTACTAACTAGTGGTAATGCCAGCATTCTTCTTCTTGGTACAGCGTTTCAGCTCCCTAGCAAATGTGTGCATGAGTTGTCGTGATGTGAATGTCCTGAATTAACCTGCATGTATGTTTTATGTACGTTACGTACAGGAATGGCAAACGTGTTCATTATGTAGTAGGTCAGACATAGATCAGTTAACCCGTGCTCGTGCCCTTGGGCAGCAAACCTGCTGCAGCCACAGCTTGTGCTCCAGCTGTGAGTGGAAGCACTGCTGCAGCTAGCTAGGCACGGCAGGGAGCTCTTCTACCAAACGTTGCTTTGGGTCTTGCTCCCTGTGATTTCAGTGGATGAACCAGGTACCCGAGGGAATGAATACGTCGTTCAGTGACTGGAATTGGCGGCACAAAAATGAAACAGAAATTGATAACGTTGATTTCTTAAAACAGATTGCCTACAGAAGGGTAATCTTTTACATAGCGAAATTGGATTTGCTTTTCTTGTGTCTCAGGAATATCGTTGCCCTTCTGCCAATTTCCATGGAAATCTGTACAAAGTTTGAAGCTGGCAGAATACCAGATTCCCTTGGTGGTTTTCATTGCTTTTGTTAGTTGTCTTCTTTTTGGTAGTGATGTGTCCCCTCAGCTATGCGACTGTGACAAAAGCCGACTTCAAGGCTGGGAGAACAGAGTATACTTGCTTCAAATACCTCTGTGGATGGTTTTCCTTCCACTAGCCAGTGAAGCCTGTCTCTGTCATTCCTGTATTAGCTTCTATTTCAACTAATAAAATTCCTTTTTTTTAATCCATTCTGTTGCTTCTCTTTGTTAACAACATAGGGATTTTTTTTTACTGCTTACTTTGAGATCAGTATGCAATGAGTGCTTGCTTTTGTGTTCTCATTCCACTAAGCTTTTATGGCTGTTTCTCTAGAAAATGTCAACCACAGAGGCTCAGCATTTATCAGTCACTTAAGCTATACCAACAAATCTACACCTGTAGCATCTGGTCTACTGAACCCATCACACTGCTAACACATGCAATGAAAACGAGTATGCATGCTTGGTTATGAATGTGCTTGCTTAATGAGCTACTTACCACAAATATTGTTGTACAATATGAAACTTTATAGAACAATCCTCTGTCAGATTTCTTAATTTTTATTTTAAACTGGGCAGCTCTACAATGCTTGGAGGCTTTACATCTTGTTAAGATTTGTAATTTCATTTCCCATGCGGAATCCTTCCTTGCTGATATCACAAGTTTATTCTTAGCTGCAAACTATAGCATGTAGCATAGGAAGAATATACAGACCTAGATAGTCTTAAAAGCTGAAGGAAATATCTTGGTACTCTAGTTGAACACTTTATTTTGTCTTAGCATTTTAGTTAATATATTTATTGACATGACTGGGTTGGTTCATTGTCAGGGCTTGAGAAGAACCTCAGAATTTTTCTACTGAGCATTTTCTATCTACATCAAAGCTGTTTGACTTTCCGACAAGTTTTCTTTGCCTGACTGCATAAATGTAAGTCATCGCTGTCATAGTGAGTTCTCTGTACCAGCGTGTCATCTAAGAGAGGATGTTTTAACCTGACTTCTGAATACCCAACATATGCTTCCTGGAAGGTGATCCCTTCCTTCCACCCCAGCTTTGTTCCTTGTAGAGCGCCGGGCTCAGCTCCTTCATGGCTAGTTACAACTTGTTGCTGCACAGTAGCCTGCTCTTGTCTGGGTGTTGCTACACATGCTGTGCTGGTATTCCCAGCTCTTGCACAGGGTATAGAAATGGTTCAAGTAATCACCTGCTGAGGTATGGTCAGTTTGGTGCCCAAGCAGAAAAGCTCAGAAAATAACTCATACTCTTCTAAGGAATTTTTCCAGCAAGCCATTCTTGAACAACTGGACAATTTAAAGCTGTGGCCAAGGGTTGAACACTTTGTTTTGGTAAGCGGGTGGCTTTTCTCTGTGTAAGGACTCTTACAGTTAGTCTCTGTGATAAGAAGAACCTGAAGAAAACCAGAGTCAGCGTTTGACTCAGCTTGATGAGACAAATACACTCTTATTCATAGTAAAACTATATTTCATTTAATATGTTAGATCTTGCACCCTGAATCTGGGCTTTCAGCATTATTCCAGGATAACGTTTCTAGCCTCACAAAGCATCTTCACAAGAATGTGTGTGGGCTTTGTTTTGACTTTTTCTTTTTTGAGAGGTTTTCACGGTTATTTGTGCAGATTCTTGTTCATGCTTAGTGATTTGGAAGGGACACAAGAAATAGGCTCTGGGCATGTTACTGAGCTTTTGTTCACTGTATCACCTATCCTGCATGCAGTAAAAGCAGTATATCAGAGTTGAGAGCAAAACTCTGTGAGGAGAGAGGAGGTTCACCCCTTTTCCTTCGTCCCAGCAGGAGCCTGGAGCACTGACATTGCACTCTTGAAGACTCTTAAAGCTCAGAGCCTTTGCTTCAGACTAGACTTGAGAGGGTGCCATGTGGCACACAGTTGCTGCTTTCCATGCTTTCTATTCTGTATTCTTACTAGGGTAAGAATGATGAAGGTGTCTTGGCTTCTCTTTAGGAAAAAAAAAAAGCCTTCATAAAAGCCTTCATGTTTCTTGGGCTGATCCCATCTACTTGTTTTGGTGAAAGCTGTCATCATGAGACTGTGGAACTGCAAGATCTTCCACTTGGACTTAGCATGGTGGTTTCACTGAGATATGCAGCTGAACTCCACAATACTATTTTATCACTCCTCAAAGGAAGAAAGGGAGAAAATGGTGAAAAAGGGCTCAAGGGCTGAGATAAGGCCAGGGAAATCACTCACCAATTACCATTGAAGGCAAAACAGACTCTGTGTAAGGAGATTAATGTAATTTATTGCCTATTACTAATAGACAAGAGCAGTGAGAAATTGAAAGCAAGCCAGTGTTGCTCATGTCTCAGCTCTGGCCAACAGCAGGTCCCTTCTGGGGCAGCTGGAGCTGGCTCTACTCTGACATAGGGCAGCTGCTGGGCGCTGATCAGAGGCCATCCCTGCAGCCCCCCAGTACCAAAACCCTGCCACATAAGCCCAGTGTTCAGCTTGGCAGAGGTGCTTCTCTATTTTCTTCATTGTGTGGCTGCATGCTCATCTTGGGGTGTAGCTGCTATGGGGTCTTCTTAAAGCAAAAGACTTTTTGATGTGCCTATTTTGCTGAATTCTACTGCTTTTACTGAAATGCGGGCTGTCAGTGCTAGGCTTTAAGATACACCCTACCTGTTCTGAGAGCTGAATGTCCCTTGATAGAAAAGATGCAGCTGCGTCTCTCCATCAGCTTCCTTTATACTGCTTAGTGGAACTCAGTGCAAGGCCATCTCTTTGATCTCTAACTAGAGTTCAAATCAATTTGTTGCATTTTCAATGGGCACTTGAAGACTATCTTTCTTTGTCCTGGATCTTCTCGACAATTGTCCATATACAGCTCTGTTAATGAGTGCGAGAACAATACGTAGACTCTTCCATAAATTTACTGGTCTTCTTAAGGTGGTGGGAGCAGCAGGCAGTAGAAATAGCAGTTCTCTTACTTACAGGAACTGAACTGCTGAATGAGGCTTTTTGCATAGGTGCACTGCTGTGAGCTCACACCAGGATTGCATTTACCTCCTGCATATGGATTACTCATATGCCTTTGGAGTGAAGTTTCAGTAAGATGAGAAATAATCAATACAATCCCATTTCAAACCACGGAGGATGGGGAATTTTAAAATAAGTCTTATGTCTGACAGAGGAAAAACTATAGAAGCATGAGCA
This sequence comes from Gallus gallus, assembly GCF_016699485.2. Taxonomy (NCBI): domain Eukaryota; kingdom Metazoa; phylum Chordata; class Aves; order Galliformes; family Phasianidae; genus Gallus; species Gallus gallus. Next base: position 96,772,318 of record NC_052533.1, on the reverse strand, counting down.
GTGGTATGATGTTTGTTCTAATCCTAAACTCTGCTATTTGCTTGGCAGGGCCGGGATGCCCTGGAGTGGGTGATCAGCAAACTGAATGCAGAATTGGAGGAGCTGAAGTCAACGCGCGAGGGCATAAAACCAGCCATGGCAGCGGCATCCACAGAGAAATAGAAGCCAAAAACACACCGAGTAACTGATTGAAACATTTCATTCTGCAGACTGCTGTCTCGACGGCCCTTCCAAAGGCTCATCCGCGTAGGTTTTATGTATTTATAAGAATATTGGATCAGCGGGAAACTAACCTCATCTTTCATCTCCAGAGCAGCTCCCTTCGCCTACTGCAGATTAAACTGACCTCCTGCAGATGCTCTTTTCACTTAAATGATTTCTTTTCAACACCGGAAACAAAAACGTTCAGCACATTTAAATCTGCCTAAATGTGCCTTTTGTAGCAAAGATTGAAAGTATGTTATATTTTATACCATCTTTTTCATACTCGAACTTGAAAAGAACTCACATGTTTACTGAGGGTTCTCCAAATGAGCATTAGGTCTGCGAAGGGCTGAGAGCACTAAATTTTGTCCATTTTGTACTCTTAAAACCATTTAAAGGGAGCTACGTGAAACAGAGTGTGACACTCTAGAAGTAAAGATGCCTATCTAGAGAATCATCCCCAACAGCTGAAACTTGTGTTGCGCTGACTCTTGTTATGTTGCTTAATGTGCTGTCTGAACGTGACACACAGATGCTTTACCCTTTAGGTGTTTATGTCCAAAGAGTTTCTATTGATGTTATCCGCCTCAACAGGCTTTTTCTTTTTCTTTTTTTTTCTTATTTTGTGGGGAGAAGGGTATAATTTATTTTCATATTTATTAACTTTCCCAAGTTCCTCCTCTCAGTAGCAGAATAGGAGTGGGAGGGGCTGAGGAATACTTGAGTTATTTATCTGTAAGAGGGTCCTTGCAGGCTACTGGAACAAAGAGGCTCTTCTGTTCTCTGCTTCTTGCTCTTCCTGCAATCTCTTAGCTGAGGAAGAGCCGGCTGCAAGAAACGAAGAGCTCAAATGAGAAGTTTGAAAGCCAAGGGGTAGTGCTTCATCAGCGTGTGTTTTTCGTGCTCCAGAGGGGAAGAACAGAGCACAAGAACAACTGGGCTCTCCTTTTCGAATGCTTTCTACAAACGACTGACTTCTGCTGTAATGCATTTTTTCAACACTTTGCTACGTTGGTACAAATGTTTTTAGAAATGTTTTAAATGCTCCTGACTGTCTGCAAAAATACTGCAGTAATTATGGAAATGGCCTCTTTGAAAATATGCAGAGGTGCTTATTGGTAACAGTTCCAGCTTTTGTCCGAGGTTCACAAGGCTTTCTTATTTGTTCTGGGTGTAGGTGGTGTTTCTTAGATAGCCCTCTGTTGGGGCATTATTTTTTTGTGTATACACAAACTGAGATAGATAAATGTTGCAAAGTTGTTTACTTGCTCAGGTGGTGAGCATGTGTTCAGGGAGCTGTGAGAGCACGAGGAGCTTCTTAATAAAAAAGTGGAAATGTTGGTCACTGTTTGGATCTGGTAATTTAAAATGTCTGTGTAGCTTAAGGGAAATCTCAGAGTTTGCATTCTGTTTAGCTTGAAAGTGAACATATGGTTAATTTGGATGTAAGTATTGTTTAGGTAAATGACATGGTTCTAATGAATAAACTTAATTTACATTGTTAGCAATTATTTGAGTAGCTAATATTTGCATTGCTCTTCTTCTGTGGACCTAAAGCCTTTCTCAGTTGGGCACAGGATGTTGGACCCTGACCTGGTAGCAGCTCCTTCCTGCGATGCACTGTGGATGGCTTTGGTGCTCATTGTTGCTGTGGCACTTCTCAGGGGAGTGGTGCTGCTTCCTGTGTAAGGACTGCAGGAGCTGTCCCAGCACCCCGTGACCTCTGGTAGGAAGGGCAGTGCAGTGATGGCAGAGCTCTGAGCAGAAGAGGAGATGAGTAAGTGTGTGTGCGTGTGGAAACCTGATCTGCAGCATTCCCATAGTGCTTATGGGAGATGATGAAGCCTCAACTGTGAAGCAACAGAAAAGTTTTTTGTGAGGTTCGTGTATTGATTTAGTTCAGAGGAAGAGTTGTCTAAAGCTGCTTCTTACACCAGATGTGCTCACTGCTGTCTTAAACACAAATGATGTGTGTATGGCACCTCCCAGCACTATCTGCCATTCCAGAAGAGTCACTGCAAACACCCATGTTGTCCCCAGAGTCAAACTTGGCTGCTGTGCTCTTTGGATCAGTACCAGCTGTCCATCAGTTTGATCAGTTTCTTTCCTCACCCTTTGTTTCCTGCTTCCAGAGCAAATCCTTACCCTCTTGTGTAACAGCATCTCCTTTGTTTCCTTTCCCTGCTGTAGGTTTGGGGCTGATTTCTCTCCGCGTTTCATACTACAAGATCTAGACAGCAAAGTGCTTGGTGTTCCCTTCTCTGCTGCCCCCCCTTGGCACGGGTCAGCACTTTGTCTTCTGGGGCTCTGAGCTGAAAGGGAGAGGGCAGCCCCTTCAGGGAGGAAGGAGGCTGCTTTCCCCCAGGGGTCAGTGCTAGCTCCTGGCTGCCTCTCTCTGCAGCTGGGAGGGCACTGCTGTTTCTCACATCATCTTTGGGGTGTGTGATGCTCCTGCTGCCTTGGGCTTGTTCTCCCTCTGACTGCTCGTGTTGGCAGTGTGTACAGGTGGGATTTGGTGTGCAGCAGATGAAGCGATTCATAATTTTCTGTGGAGAGTTCTACTCTTCTGCTTTCTGCTCACTGAGCTTTGCACACAGAGCTTCCACTTCTGCCCTGACCACGAGTCCTGTCCCTGGGCTCTGGTGGGTTGGCAGCTCTGTGTTCAGCCCTACTCTACAGAGCTGGTTCTGAAGCACGCTGCTTCGCACTTCTGTTACATCGTTCATGGAGTTTACCCTTTGGGGCAAAAATCTTTTGGGATTGCACGTCTTGTCCTTGTACACCTTTGATTGAAATCCCCAAGTGGGGCAGTCGGTGGCCCCATTACCATTTTACATCTCCTTAGTGAACTGTGACAGCCAGGAGTCTGCGAGGTGTCTCTTTATGCCATGTTACTCTATCTGTCTTAAATAAATGACAGCCTCAGTTAAACCTTCTGGGGGTACTCGTGTGATACAGACTGGGCTGTCAGTGTTCAGAGCTGTCTGAAGAGAAACGATCGGTTATCCTGTGCTCAGGAGTGCTTGGACAAGGCTGTGGCTTCCTGGAGCTCACTGGGAGCCGCTGTTTTGCTGCTCAGCGGTGTGTGGTTGCCCTCTGTCTGCACTGTGATTCCATCTGGGTCTGCCGGCTGCCTCAGTGAGCAGTAACGCAGGGAGGAGTCACTGGCTGCGACTTGCCCTGTTGCCGGGCTGCACGGGCAGTCACTGCTGTTCTCAGGGGCCATCACATGTTTCCCCCCTAGTTCCCAGCCCCTGTTCCAATGGCGTTCAGCTGTTTTCATCAACAAGCCCTTGCCTGAAGAAAGGGCTGCCTGTTCTTCACAAAACTGTAAAGTACAACAAAGAAGACAGAAGCTTTGATGTTCGCTCCCCCATGAAGAATTAGCGCAGACAAAGGCTGTCATGGAAAGGCATTTTATTTTCACCCAGTACCACCCCTCCCACTATAAAGGAAAGAACGGGGAAAGGAGAAATAAACCCACCAACCGCCCCCAGAAACGACACGGTCACAGGAGCATTTGCAAGGTCAGGTGTAGTGCATGGGAGCACTGCAGCCGAGCCCCGCTCGCCATCGCGGCAGCAGCAGCTCCAGTGCCGCACAGCTGTGTGCCATTCAGCTCCGTGGGCCCCTGTGGTACGTTCGGACAGACCTCGGGCATTGTAACAAAGCTACAAAAATAAGGAGATTTTAAAAACTGCTGGGAGGAGCTGAGCGTGCTGCCCCACGTTCAGCAGTAATTCACTCTAAAATGCCTACAGAGCGCAGACTGTCGGAGGGGCCGAAAGCGTTAACTCTAACGAAGGGAACAGCCAACACGCGTATAAATAGGACTTTTTTTTCTTCTTTTTTTAACTTTGTGGAAAGTTAATTCTCGTTGCATGACTGATGGAGACTTCCTAAATGTCAATAAATATATTACACGTATTTACAAGCTTCACCCCGATAGCAACATGGCGCTGGGCCCACAGAAGCCGTGCGGTGCCCAGGGCCGGCGCTGGGGGTGGGCCGAGGCCTGGGGGCTGCCAGGTGCTGCCGGCTCTGCTGCCCTGCGCCCTGTGGAAGGGGAAAGGGGCATGCGGGGCGCCCGGCCCTGAGCAGCCTGTGGTGCCAAGGGGGAGTGGAGCTGGAGCAAGCAGAGCGCGTGGCCAGGGCGCTTCCAGGAGAAAGCCATCAGGATAACAGCAGGGGAAATTCAGAGCGAGAGTTCATGCGTTTCTCTCAGCCTAGCTTTCCTGATGCACAATGCAGCGAACGCGAGGCCTGCTTTTGGCACAGGAATGAGAAAAAGTGCAGATGTGACCGAGTTGAGGGGCCCTCCTCACAGCAGCGGCCTCGGGCAGCTCTGGCCTCCCGCCTGCCTGCCCTCGCGCCCACCACTCTCCATCTGCCAAACTCTCATTTCCCAAGGTGGCAATGAAAGAAAAATACGGGTGGGTGAATGTGTGCGGAGATGTAAGGAGCCTTTTCGTGTGCTTTTCAAATCAACCTACACGCGGATGGTGGTGCTGGCCCTGCCTGGGCTCTGCCAGCATGAGGTCCACATGGGATGGACGCATCGCTGGAATCCACGGGGCAGATCCAGCCCCGCTGCTCCGTGCAGCTCTGAGGTATCGCTCATAATTAATCCTTAGCATAGAAATGTTAATAAATAGATCTGAAACTTTTCTGCTATGTCCTCCTATAATACACTGCTACATAGATATTAAATATGCCTCAGGGTATTAAAAAATGTATGAAAAAGTTACAGTAGTTGATTTTCAAGTATTAACAACTTGATTACGTTAGTTTTAAACACCAGAATGATCCAGACCCAAATTATAGACTAAACTCTGGTCAAGCCTGCATTAAAAAAAAAGTATTTCAACTTAAAAAAAGTGCAAAAAAGCATGCAATGGTGTCAGCTAATGGTGTAGCGTCGTTGGAACAAGTCACCCAGTGGCCCCGTGTTCTTCTATGGGCAAAACAAAGAGGGAAAAAGAATGAATCAAGGCGGGGAAATGAGAGATTGCTCCCAGTCTGGGACGGCGCCACCCCACATCTCAGCAGCACGTGGGTCCCTGCAGCCAACTTATGGCCCCGGCAAAAACGGGGCTCTCGGTGGGCACGCTGCCAGCAGAACCACTGTGGGATTTGTGCCTGCTAAGATGCACACATCCACCCTCCTGTCCCCTGAGTGGCCCAAGGAACAATGCTACAGGTGCTCCAGTAGCACCAGGAGCCTCTCTTGCTTCCCATCCTCCCCATCCGCTGTACAACTGTGCCTACCACCAGAACTCACTACCACCAGTACCTGGCATCATACATTCAAGTAGGCAGTACACCCCTGGAACCTGCCCAGAGACACCCAGGGCAGCACTGAGGCCTCAAAGAGCAGCAGCCCCACGATGATCAGCTCTGTCACACCTTCTGCCGCAGGGCCCGTACACCGCAGTCCCATGTTGGACCCCAACCTCAGAGCAACAGAAATGGTTCAAAGAAGGACTGCTCAGAGCACAGCCACTCACACCAGTGCCCGGTGAGCTCTGAAAGCAGGATGTGAGCATTACTAGCTTGGTAATGCCAATATGACTTACTGCTCGCTACTACGCTGGCACTGACTCTTTGTTAGATTGGGTTCTCCGTTAAGCACACGTTTTAGCTCAACTCCAGAAAATGATTCAAAGAATGGTTAAAAAAAAAAGACTGAAAGCAAGAAAAGGCTTTCTAGTTTCAATGCACGCATACAAAAGAGGCAACGATTGCAAACTGTAGATTTTCTCCCAGTGCGAGCAGCTGACCTGCTGCGTGTCATTCCGTCCAGATAAAAACACAGCTTCTGTATCTCTGGAAAACACGGCGGTAGGAAACCCTGTGACTGAATGCAGATCCAAGCCAGCCGAGAGAAACGAAGCAACGGAAGGATAACCCTGTTTTGGTGACCTCTCCTACGGACGATGACCTCATGAAGACAAAAGCAAAGCAAAAGGCACAAGGCTCAGATCTCATTGATAGTTCTCTCAGAGGGGCGGTAGTCAGAGGTTCCTGGCGACGACATGTAGAAGGACTGTGTCTTCCTTTTTAACCTGGCTCGCTTGTTGGCCAGGGACAGGCTGCGCCGGCTTGAATTGATGATTTCTGAAATGAACTTCTTGCAGTCCACACACACCTCCATCGTGCTCCAGTCCTCCATTAACTCTTTCGGAAACTGCAGCTCTTCATGTGACTTATCCACAGATTTGGACCTTGAGGCCAACCTGAAAGGCAAAACAGCAGGACCGGTCTCAATATGCAGCAGCATGGCAGAGAGCACCCTGGGACGCCTTCAGCAAACAGCAAAAAACAACTGGAGTCAAAACCGTTTTCTTTTCTCCTATCCCAGAAATGACACCTGGCTCAACAAGACTGCAGAGTCACTAGCTGAAAGGGTGTGTAAATTTGGGCAGTGTGCCCAGGCCCATGGCCAGACAGCTTCTGGAGACCTCCAAGGAGGAGACCCCACAGCCCCTGGGCAGCCTGTGTCAGTGCTCTGTCACCTGCACAGCACAGCAGTGCTCCTGGTGTTCAGAAGGAGCCTCCTGTGCTCCAGTTCGCTCTAGTCCTGGCACTGGCATCTGTAACTCCAAGAGGCATTTCCAATGCACACAGGTGACCGGGGTTGCTTCTCACCTGGGTATGCTCCGCAGTGACCGGTGGTGACTGGTGGAGGGCTTCTCTGGCCTCATGAAGCTCTCTCCTCGCTGCAGGGTGGAAGGTCCCAGTGAGAAGATGGGGAGAGTGGAATATGGCTTTGATGGCAATCGCATCTGTTGAGCACAGAAGGAACATGGGATATAAGGAAGATGCAGTATCATTTCCAAAGATGACAGCTTTTCAGAAAGGAGCGAACCAGAAATGTGTTTACTTACCTTTTTGCAGCACTGTGAGCATACAGGCCTGTGTAAGAAAATGAAAGCCTGGGTCATTTAACTGGGCTATGCCTTACTGACGTCAAGAATAAGGGATAAATACCCCAACCCCTTACCCAAACACTTTTGTTTTAATGTTTCATCAATATAAAAACCTAATCAGAACATGAAGACAAAGGTGAGGAGAATGCTAAACAAGAACTACAGCTACAGAAAGAAAAAAGGGGGAAAAAAGGGGAAATAGCTGTTTTTCCTCTAAATAAATACCCTTTGGTAAGTGACACAGTAAATCAGTGGTTCCACAGATCTTTCAGATTTATCATCCTATTGTTTAGCTTGATTTTTTTCATTTTGCCTGCAAATTATTCCTTTTCCCCTCCCCCACTGGTATGCCAAAAATAACCCAAAGGTAAATTGTCCTGAAATGTTTCCCCCACCAGCACAGGTTATAGAACTGCTGACCAGAGAGTCTGAATAAATTCCATCTCACTCTCCTGTAAAAGAACAAATTAATGTTTCTTTGACTTATGACCAAAACTCAGAGAATCCTCAGAGTTGGAAGGGACCCTTAAAGGCCATCTAGTCCAACTGCCCTGCAATGAACAGGGACTCCACAGCTACATTAGGATGCTCAGAGTCCCATCCAGCCCAGCCTTGAGCGTCTCCATGTTGGTCTCTTGACCACCCTTACTGTAAAACTTTTTCCTTATATCCAAACTAAATCTCCCTTCTTTAAGTTTGAAATCATTCCCCCTTGTCCTGTCACAACAGACCCTGCTAAAGAGTCTGAGTTTCAGTCCAAGGAAGCGTGTTGCTTACAAAAGATCCATTTTAGCATACTTATAACATTTGTTTTTAAACCTGGACTGTTAAGTGAAAACAATCAACACTGTGCAGCATTTGGGGTGATCTGAGGTACAACTCCACATTTTTCACTCTGCAAATGGTACTTATTTATTAACAGATACTAAATATTTACCTTTTACAGAACTGACAAGTGTAAGACCAGGTAAAGAAAGAAAACCTTCTTGTCCGACAGCAAAAGCAGAGCTGAAAGGAGAACAGAGAAGTTCCCATGTTAGACAAGTTCCACACAACAATGACTTCGTCTGTCAGTTGCTGCCAGTGAGACCGGTGTCACAATGCTACGTGCAGTTCTGGGGTTCATGCTTCCAAGAGGATATTGAAAAGAATTGTATCTTCATATATTAAGAAATATTCTTTTGACTTTTAAATGCTCTCTTAAATGCTTGCCAGTTAATAATTATTTTATTCCTCCCTTACTGGTGTTTATACCAGTGCTATATTAACAAATGAACAAAAAATCCACACCAACCAACCAACCAACCAAAATGACAGCAAAGTCACAGTAACAACGGTAAGGCAGAGTAACTATTACAACTGAAGAACACAAGAACTAATGGGGATAAACTCAGCCATGAATACATTTAAGCTGGAAATTGTTCCTAACCATCTGTGCCGGATTCTGGAATATTAAGTGGTTGCCTGTGATAAGATTTGATGATTCTCTTCCAATCCTATGTTCTTGATCACTAGAGGAGGTCCAGGAATGAGCTACTACAGCTATCTTAGTTGAGGAAAACCCGTTGTGTTCACTGAAAGGAGGCAGGCATCACACGTTATGAACATTTATATGAAGAAGAGGCATTGAACAAGGAAGAGCTTTTTTTGTCATAGATGACACACTGGGATCCAAAGACAGGCTAGACAAATTTGATTAAAAATAAAAGGGAACAATTTTAATAGTGGGATAAATTAAAGCACCAACTCACTGTGAGATCTGATAAAATCTCATTACTGGGCTTTATGTTGCGTGACAATATGCAACAGCTGAACCTACAGCTAAATGAAGTCTTCAGATTTTTGTTCTTCTGCCTTAAATCAATCAAACCTTTACATCTGCATACTAATCAGAGCCTGTAGTTAGAATACATTACGCAGTCAAAATACACTTACTGGAGGCATTTGAGAAGCACAAGTCAAAAGAAGGGGAAAAGGACATTGCTTCTACTGGTAAACATCAATCCCCAATCCACAGTTCACAGGAAAAAAATGTGTTAGTTAATGGGTCCTCCAGTATTTCATGTTTACGATTGTTTTGGTTTTCAAGCACTTGCAGTTCTCTAGCGTGCTTTATTTCTGATTTACAAATGCCACAGCCAAGCTCAAACTGCTGGTTAGCACAGGACACCGCTCACAAGGTGCGCTGCACAGGAAGGGTGGAGCCTGAAGAAATACCTCAGAGCAATGGGGGAAGTGCCCCACTGTTTTGGGTGCAAACAGCTGGAGACAGAAGCCAGGCACGTGCCAGGCAAAACTCCAACCAAGCAGAGTGTGACCCAGACTTTAACCAGACACCAGGAGCTTCCGTAAGGTGAGAGAACTTGCTACGGGGTCACACAGACTATAAATGTCCCTACTCTAGAAATGGGAATTAAGTGCAGAGGAGAAGATTCTGTTGATATAGGGGAAAACGGGCTACTTATAAAAAACCTCTTGTAATTTCCTACTGCTTAGCTGTAATTCTATTTTCTGGAATAGAAATGCTAAGCAATGCTGCAGAAGATGGGGGCAGAAAAGACCTTATTGAAATTTAAAACATACATATACAGATATGTTCTAATTACTGCAAACACTGCTGCATTTCTATAGAAGGTATAAGTAAGGTATTTCTGTGTAAAGTTTTTATTTTTATATATTTAATTCAAGGAAGCTGACCCACGTGTAATAAATTTAAGGGGAAGTTTGGTGGTTCTATCTTCTTCAATACAAGTAAGAAGCAAATGGATCTAACTCGCAAGCACTGATGCCTGCTCCCAGCTTTCCACCAGCTTGAAGATGTAAATGAGAGGTCTGTGCAACCAACCTCCCGCAGTCACCTCGCTGCCTCCCCAGGCTCAGTCATACCTTTCCTTTCTTGAGAGCAGTGTAGACGTCTTTATACTGCTGGTACTTTTCCAGCTCTGCCTTCACCAGCACCTGACGGATGTGCATGACTTCCTCCACCGTCAGAGCCAGACACTCTACCGGGTAACAAAACTCCTCCTGGAAGCCAAAAATCCATGTTACTTCAAAGCCAAATTGCTTCTTCTAAATTTCAACCTAGACAACCAACCACCTGGTTAGTAACTCCAGAGAAAGAGTTTCTCCCTTCAATAGCATTGGCTCATTCGTGGGCATCACACGAGTTTCAAATCATCTGAAACTGTGGAAGTGTGATCTCAGTGGTCTGATGTTCAGCCTCCACAGTGAGTTTTGTTTATTCTCTCTCCTCGAGCCATTTGAACCTTCTCTCCATTTGTCTTTCGCCGCAAAGGTTGATTTTAATCAATTGACATTCAGGTTTATAATTAGAAAGCAAAAAGGTAATTTGGCACATGGTTTTACTTTAAGTATTCTTAAGAAGACGTGATCTCTCTGAGACTTTGTGGTGCCCAGAATGGCCGAGGAAAGTCAGTAGTAGCCCATTCTAGCAGAATTTTTTTATTCAGTGGTACCACATCTTGGTGTTCATGTGATCTAACGACAAAAAGTTAAGGCAATCCAGGCAGACAGGCTCTCCTTTCTGCCACCATAAAGTAACAGTGGCGATTCAAGCTTTAGAGGGTAACCTTCAAATGTAGAACTGGTTACCCAGCGTTGGATTACTGACGGCAAAGAATGAAATAGAGAATGACCCAACAACTTCCCAGCGACACGATTTCTGTACGTTCTGTATTACAGCGTGATGGAGAATACTGAGCAGAGAACTCCTGAATTTGGTACCAAAGAATAAAAGCACCAACCCAATTTGTAATCCAGCCCTGTAGTTGATTATACAGCTCCAACAGAAAGACAGAAACCTCTGTGGGAATTCCCATCGCCTTATGCTTAGTGAACCCTTTCAGTGAGCCCAGAGGGGCTGCTGTGTGGTAATGACAATGACATCCAATGCTCTTTGAATAAAGGAAGGAAATTTTTCCTGCAAATACAAAGACACGGCCGACAGTTCGGAGGTCTGATTTATAAAATGAAGAGATGGTTCAGATTAATTGTGAAATGTTCAATTTACGCGGACCCAGAGTTCGGTTCTGTCTTTCCATTAGATTAAAAAGAAGAAAATCTTTCTACGTTGCAGACCTGGCAAACATTAGCATTTAGAAACCACCACATTTTTAAAAACTGTTGTCTTACCTATCTAGAAAGGGAACACAAAGAAACTTCACTCTGTTTAAGGCACCCCACAAAAGACTAGAGTTAACTTTGTTAGATTTGCCAGCTAAACCTTTGGGGTGTACGGGCGCTAGTTTTCTGGAAAGAACAAGCTATGTCAAAAACAACTGCAATTTGCTCTGAGGTGTAACACAGCACAGCCAAACAAAATGCCTTCTGTTCATTATGAGACTTCACAGCTAACTGGCTGCCATTGGCACTTCATTCTGGTCCTTCCCATAGCAACTGCCTCGCTACAGGGAAAGCACGGCGGCGGGCCGGGTGAGATGGGAGAGGAAGTGGGTGGGAAAGCGTGATGCACACAATGCCAGCAGAAAGCCTCAGTTCTGCATCGTGGGAGACTGAGAAACTGACTGGGGTGAATGAGGCAGGCTGAATGCTTTTCATCAATCAGAGCTTTAGGTCCTTTAGAAACACAGTTCTTACTTGGAGGCACTTCCTTCCCCCTCATGTGCGCCCGCTCCGTTAATTTATAGGACGATGATGTCAGTGAGTATTGCTCCTTTGAAGACAGTCTGTAGGTCTACTATAGGTGCAGAGCAGCTACCGGGGGAATAGTGTGGGTCTGTTGTACCAATCAAAAATGATTACTGCTACAGCACGTAGAAATGGTTGCAGGCAACAGGGGAAACATAGAAAAAAATGTTCACATGTTTAAATGCTAATGTTTTAATTCCAGAGGTTACACAAGGACAACAAAATGTTAATGCAACATTAAATGAAAGATAAATATTATGCTGATTTCAGAAAACTGCTTGAATTTTCTTTTCCCTTTTTGGCATAGAAATAAGTACACAAGAAAATCTTTTGTTTCGACACTGGCTGTAAGGCACTGAAATTAATTAAAATTACACTAAGCACTGATTGAACTTCATTAAACCATGATGCTTTGGGGTTATTACTCAAACTTCAGCAGTGATCTGCTCATGTCAGGCAGCTGCAAATGAGAGAACTTCAGTTCTCTACGCAACCTGCGTATGACAGAACATACTAAAGACAAAATGTGATTTGAATGGTCCTGATTTTTGGAATTGTACTAAATACTCATTTGAACATTCAAGGTGAGTCAGTATTCTTATTTTTAAAGGACATAAACTCATTTAGAAATACTAATTCAAACTTGAAGTTTCCACGGTCCTCATGAGAATTAGCTTAAAGCTTTGACTGTGCAGTCATTTGATATACTGTAATAGCTTAAGGTGTATATGTGTAACTTAACCTCTTCTATTTGGGAAAAGCAGGTAGTAAGGATTATATGTTCATAATGTGAAATAAAGTGCTTTGTAGGTCATTCTCGGCACACGTGCACCTGATCAGTCCTATGACTATCTTTTTTACACTAACATATTCCCTGTAAAAATTCTCATTAAAAGATGTCACTGGGCAGTCAAATGAGTTGCACCAGTAAATTGCAATAGGAACATGTGCCAAATTGGACTCTAAATTCTGCACTTCATGGTTAGTCAAGCACTCTAAGCTCTCACTGATTTTGCAGACTAAAAGTTTCTAAGAAGTTCAGCTGGGAGTCTCAGCTCTCCTACAGAAGATTACACTCTCAGTTGGGACAAGGAAAAGAAAAAATCAATTATTTTTGGGGTAATGAATCATTTTTTCTTGTTAGTGGGCTTGCCCTCCCTGGTACACAGTTAGGAATTATTCTCTAAGTTCCGATACAAAATTGTGCTGAGGACCAAAACCATTTGCATGTTTTCAAGTGAAACAGATTGCAAATGTCCTTTCATTCTACAGGGTGTATCTTGCTAGAAACACAAAAGCTCACTCTTTTCAACATAGTCCAAAAGCATAACATTAGTTTTGCTGTTGTTTTTTGTTTGTTTGTTTGTTTTCTGCAGGATCTTCATGCACTGTAAGGTTTAAAGTCTGTCCCACTGACAATCTCGTGATGTTGCATTTTTAGTTTGCTGTCCTTTCAGAACTGATTTCTTTTCCCCGTGAGGTGATTGAAGACACACAGATATCCTACACACACTGAAATCAATGTCAATCAGGTGCAGTGTCCCAGCCTAAGCTTTAATTCTTGCCACAGCTTAGGAAGTGCTCCCCGAAGAGGGAACATGCTGGTGAAGGTGATTTCCAAAGCCAGCAAAAAGAGGCAAACCTTTGCGGGTTTCCACCTGCTGGCAAAAGCTCTCTCACAGAGATAGTACATAGCCCCTGCCACCCCACACATGGCTGCTTCAACGGGATGAGAGCTGAGCAGAGAAGCTGTTTGCATAGTTGAAAAAAGTGGTCTGAAAGTCATCCTTGGAAATAAACTCCTTATCCTAGGAACCTGAACAATAGATAGGAAGCAGAGAAGCGAATGCTGTGTATAAATGAAATCATTAGCTTTGGTCCTCTCGGTCATGAAAAATAATAATGATGATGCTGATTTAAAAAAAAAAAAAAGAAAAAAAAAAGCAAACAAACTACAAAGGCATTCATATGCACATATGAGGACATGACTTCATCTCTGATTAGGCACCAAATCAGCTCACCGCAGTACGCACACCACCAGGCTGGCCTCACAAAAACCTGCCTTCCATGGAGCACTGGCAGGGTGACATTTCAAAAGGGCGACTGTCGGCCTTTTACCAAGTTTGTTTCCCTTCCCCACCTGCTTAGCTCTAACTCCCTCTGTCTGATGAGATGCCAGTTCACAAAACAATAGTTAGTATGCAAGACAGACCAGTTTCTTGCTAATCCTGCTAAGAGACTGCAGCAAACTCCTGCCTGTTTGCTCTGGCATGGAGAGCTATTTATTGACGAGGCCTCTTCCACCTTGAAGAGAAACTGCGGTCACAGGAGCGGGTGATAAGAAATGAAACTCCATCAATCCTGGAGGAAGGGATGAAGAAGCGTGAAGTCAAATAAAAAATAAACCATATTCTGCGGGTATTGTGAAGCGTTCACTGGGGGAACAGCAAGGTTACACATGCAGCACCCGGCATGGCCACTGACACAAGCTGGCATCCTTCAGGGAAGGAAGGGCTTTGCTGGTAGCCAGCATGTGTAACTGGGACAGTGCCATCATATCACAAACCACCTACCACAACTAAAACCAGGAGGACTATGGGTGTTGTCTGTCACACCCTAGAGGGCACTATTGCCAAGTCAGAGAATTTGCTCTGCAGTCATCAAATAAGACAGGTTCTTGTTAAAGGAACATCATTTCACTACTGATTTTCCTTCTCTCTCACTCCATAGCCAAAACCAACTAGCTGACAGCTATCTGGAAATGAAAAAGTCCACCAGAAAAGAACTTGGTAAAATCTTTCTCACGTGTTCCCGTACCTCCCTGACATACCTACTGTCTTTTCTCCCTTTTTCTTTAATACTTTCAGCAGGAATGGAATAATTTAATTAATTTTTCAGCAGCAGTTTTATTTCATATATTATTTTTCTAGGCATATGTCAGTGAGCATATGCCTAGAAACAGGCGTATATATGAAAATGCATATGTGGCCAAAAAGGTTGAGAACTTGTTTCCCCTCTTCAGAATAAAAGCCTCATAATTAAGATTCTTCAGCTGTATGATCCCCTCAAATACATGAGATGAGATCAATATTATAATGATGTACCACAATTCTCTGGATTAAAAAAGCGATGGAACAAATGTCTCAGTATAACATGCAATGCTTTCTCCCCTCCTCCCTTTCAACAGCGTGTATGGGAATGACTGTGGACCTATCAGAAAATAAATCCTGTGCTTGCCCATACCTTGAGTGCAGCAGGCACTCATAATGACCTATTTTATACGAGAGCATCTTCAAACATGTACCGAAGGAACCCTCCATCTGATTCTGATGCAGTGTGTTACGCCTCCAGGTTCATTTCAGCAGAAGTGTACCTGTGCTGTGTTTATTGATATGCTACTACATCACCTTCACCATGAATGAGAAACCACGTTCTTGTGGAAATATATAATAAACAAAATCCAGCAGACCCTCTGAAATGGCAGAAGCATGTTGTGGGAATATCTGGAGATATTTTTCTTGCTAGTTTATCACCAACTAATGGATTCAGATCCTGGCCACCACTGCTTGGGTGAACAAGAACACTCCTCAAAAGCCCACTAATACCGCTGCTCTAAAATACAGGGCGAGTGAATATGCCCTTCCTTTCAGAACTAAGATGTGTTTATTGACTTCTCTATTCAGCAGCACCTCATGGGGAGTACTTGAAAACCCTGCTGGTAGGAAAAAGAGACGAGGAACATATCCTGCATGAAATTACAAAGCACTAATCAGTAAGTCAGCGTAAAAGAACCAAGATTTCATACCCGTTACTGCTTATACTCTGTTGGAAAACAGCTCTCAATTAAAGCTAATTGATCAAATGTACTGTACTTTCTTTTCAAGTATTAATACAGTTTTTTGCCTCAGTGACTTCAACAAAGCAACATAAACAAACCTTGATTTGGATTACTGAAAGAGCTTTTACATGTATAAACATTAACCACACAAATTCTTAAGGTAGAAAGAAAAGAAGCCCTTCCATTCATTCAGCCATTAACTAAAATGCTGCCAAAAACTAAATTAAAAAAAAAAAAAAAAGGCATTAAAAAAATCCAGAGCTTTGGAATTGTCTCTATTCAAATGGAAAATCAGTAAGGCAAAGTTTGCCTGTTTCGGTAATATTCTGAAATAAAAGCAAGGCACATGGCTTTATCCAGAGTCCTAATCAAAGTGCAATTATTTTCCGAGGCATCTGTACCTGGGATTTTGGATCAATCAGAAAGAAAGTTCAAATCTTGATTTCACAATGTCTTTAGTAGCCCAGGGCTGTTTCTGGATTCAGGAGTTTTCTTTGAGTCAAGTTCTAATCACACTGAAGCCAAGTTTTAATTTTCATTATACTCTTAGCATGCCTCTTTTTCTCTCTCCTACCACCCACTCCACTTACAAGTGATCTGGAGCTCTGTTTTGAAGGTGGTAGAAACTGTCTGACATTGGTTGGAGTTTCCTTTTCAATGGAGTGTCGTCTCTGAGGTGGCTGCCGTCTCTCTGGCTGTGGTGTAGATGATATGGGCAAGAACTTTGGAGGTGCTAAAGATTCAACCAGTGTAAAAGAATTAGTTCTCATAAGACAGTGTTGGATAACATTGCTTAGTACTTGAAACAGTCATTGATTTCCTAGAATTCCTACTGCTGGGGGCTCAAATTACACCTCCATACTCTTCAATACAAGTATCACACTGATCAAATTTTCAAGACTGAAAGAGTAGGAATACTTGTAAGACCAGCAAATACAAGGCACGCTACTATCCATTTATCACTGCATATAAATTCAGAGTGCCAAGATATTGGCTTTATACAACTTATTTCACCCCTGTGCACAGATTACAAAAGTTAATTACAAAAGCTTTCCAGTGAAACTGGAACTCATGTTGTACAGTAGAGCCTACTATAACTCTGAAACAAAAAGATCAGATTTTCCCGTCTTGCCAGTAAGTGCTTTACTTGTGAGACATATTGGTGATTACTACCTGTCTTTCAAACAAGTACATTCATCGATGTCAGAGGTGCTGAAAACATTTAAATTGGCTTTTAGATTGGTTTAGAATGTGTTTCTGCAGCAACAAATCCTTCTGCGATGAACACAGCTGAAATATACACTTCTGACTTCCTTTACAATTCCCTAACAGTTTCAAAAATGAAGTTTTCTGTTTCACAAAGATATCCACATATAGTACAGGCTACTGCCTTCCACTCATTAATTCCTACATTTGACTTACTCAGTGTGTACCAGGGTTCAGATTAACAGATTTATTCCATTTACACTCAGCTTCAGCTTCCTGTAAGTGTCAAAGTTCACATAACAGAAAGGAACAGAACTAGGTGAAAGCAGGCGCTCTAAAACTCACTCTTTCTGCTGGTACCTTCCTGAGAGGGGTCTTCCACTTGTGAGGGGGAGATGCTGCTGCTACTTGTTGATTTGTGCACTGACTCCTCCTGTGTGGGAAGATGAGAAGAAATAGAATTCATCAGAAAGTATTTTTTCTTGTCTTACTGCCTCTTAGCACGTAGACATCACAAGCTATCAAAGGCATTTTACCACATTAAATCACCCAAAGCCCTAGAAGAAGTCCGAGAAAAAATGTTGACCCTTCACAGCACTGTATAATTTTCTAAGCTCAACTTTTGCAAAAACTGGAATATAAATGGGACATGGTTGGAATTCAGTGCATTTAACCATCACATTAAAGAACAGGATCAAAACGAATCCACTGTGACCTCTTACTTTTCCACCAGTAATTGCACTCAAGGTCTTTGAAGGATTTTTAACTACAGGAGGTGCAGTAAGTCAATTTTGTCTCACACTAGCAAAGAATCAGTCCTTGGATTTCTCTAGTCTCCAAAGGAATAACAGGTACTCATATAAGCGACTCAAGAAAAGAGAAATTAAGCTGACTTCCATGGTACTGTTCTGTAATTCCTAATCCTGATGTGTTTCTTTCCTTTCTTCTGTATTTAAAAGAAATCATCTTCATTATGTGTTTCATCACAGAAGCCAAGATCAAGTCCAAGGTGAAACAGGCTTTGACTAACACCTGTCAGGTATCTGAGGCATTATGCCACCCGAATTACCAAATCATGCCATCCCAAACCTCTTGTCTTCACCCACCAGATAACAGTAAGATACATCAATCATATGAGTCTCCCCAGGGAACAGAGTCGAAGGACTGACTGTGAATGCTGTTTAGCTCCAATGTGAATGCTTTTAACCAAGGAGTTTCACATCACTGAAGTTGTCAAGATTTACAAGAGGTGGCCTGCTCTAAAATCCAGCAAGTGGCTGAGCCTCTCTTTCTCACGCAGATTTCTCTCATTATAGAACTGCAAGCAGGAAAATCCCCACTAACTGAAAGAATGCTGCCTTTGGTAACAGCAAGTCAGAAAAGAAAAGCTGGCAGGGTCACCTCAGTGAACACCACGCATCACAGGACAGAGGCCTTAACAAATTGGCATCAGGTGATCTGTACTTTCTGCTTAGCCCAAGGACGTGTATGCACTGTATGCAAAGATACTGTGATGTATACTCTAACACCGTATATGCCTCAACACTGTATTCTGCAAAGAAACTCCAACTGGGTCAGATCCCAAAACAATGCACTCACTTTAACATATCCAATATGTCTCTTTCAGACATTTGAGATGGGAAAATTGTAGGGAAGTCTAAACAGCATATTTAACTGCAGCAGCTGTTTTGCATCCACAAACCAGTACAGTTCAGCCTAGAGAGCTCACTCAGGTATCTTTGCAGTTCACTGCTTCACACCACATGGTTGCCCTGAAAGACCACTGCAGAACTCACAAGATAACTGAACGCACTGCTCTCCAGAAGTAGTCCAACAGTGCTCACAAGTCTGGAGTTCAATGTTTAGATCTGCAAACTCCTGTAGAAAGTGAACCATTAAACCATTCAGTCTGTAGAAGTCAAATTCATCTAGGTAAAAGATTACTTTTTCATTGCCAGAGGAGCTAAAAGGCTAAGATGAAGAACTAAGCAAACCATCAATTAAAAAACATAACCATGCTGCTCTACTGCTCATTTCTGTGAATGAAGAGCAGCCAGCACTTCAGCGAGGGGTAGGTGTGCAGAGGAGCAGGTGAGGAGCAGCTCTCTGTGGAGCACAATCCAAGCACCCGTTGCTCCAGAAGTTTCTTCTGTGGGATCCTACCAGGTCCTGACCAAAAATTTCAAGTGTTTTTTTTTTTTATCATCCTATATGGTAAGTATTATAAAAAGACCGAATCACGATTCAAGCAAGAGTTTGTGCACAGAGCTGATTTACATGGTTTCCTGATTCTCATTTCTCTTGCACTTCTCCTGTGCCTGAGACACTGGTGTGGAGATAAAAGAGATAAAATAAGGTGAACAGCTGAAAATGTCAAAAGCCTAAATATACTGCATATAGAATTGTAAAATAGTGATTATGGTAGATTTTTACCTCTTGCTAATTGCCATATTCCAACTGAAAGAAATAGCTAAAGAACAACTATTCTTCACACCACTTCTGAAATCAAGCTGGATATGATATCTTAGATGTTGCAAAGCGATGTAGCACATGGATGTCTCCATCTTTTCCCCACTCTTGTGAAAGAACTCTAGCTACATCGTTTGTAACGGCTGAACTCACTAATTTGTGCCGTATCCATCTGAGTTTTTCTGGGGGCTATTTTGGTGGCCTAGGAGCCTCAAAAAGAGAGTGAAAGAAATAGACAAAAACAGGGCAATAAATGGCTTCTCTATGATAAAGGCTTACAAGAAAGATTCCAGAAGCCATACTTCTTATATTAAAGGATGATAGGGAATGAACTGTCAAGAGCCAATGGCTAAGTATAAACTATCAACCCAGGGAGAATGGAAGCCAGGAGTACATAGTTTGACATATTATCCTACTTAGATAACAGGTATTCCAAGTTTATAATTTCAAATTACTTCTGTTTACAAACTCATGCACTGAAAATGCTATTACTGACCTATGACTACTCAAACATAGAAAAAAAGTTTTTCAGAATGAAATCTTGTGTAGGAAGCACTGATGAACCTTCCTACCAACTTCTTTTCTAACAGTAACTGTTAACTCTTATGGCCGACAATATGACTTTTCATGTTTCAGGTTGGATAAAGCCAACACCTGGAATTGTGTACTTCTCCACTAAGAGCTGAAGAACGATAACATTAATTTATAATATAATAATATTATTTAAACATTATATATATCATTTATATGTTTATAATATTAAATGTCCTGAGAAAGCTGCAGCTTTAAAGGCATCACTGTAAACCATCTGACTATGCTACTGACATGATTTTTGTCCAGGTTGCTGGACAAAATTAGGAAGACATCATTTTCATATCAGTATCAAAAATGACTATTAGATTTCTACTTCTCTTAACCTTACAAAGCAAAATGGCTCTTCCTGCTTCCCATCTGAATCCATGATTCTATTAGCAACACAGAAAAAAGCAAGGACAGAAAGTAGGAATGGATCTGTACAGTATTCATCCTTGCCAGCAAATGGCTATGGGGCTATATTAGATCTTTCCCTTTGCTTCTGGCTGGCAATACTGATTACTGGGGTGTAGTCAGCATCACAACACAGCTGAGAAAAGGACAAAAGGGATTCAGGGGAAAAAATGCATCTGTATCACAGCCTATTTGGAGCTCTGTAGCTCAGCAGTGCAGATATTTGCAGCCTGTAATTTAGGACATAACAGAGTCATAATTTAACTCCCAGTGAGTAACTCTAAATAGGTTAAGCTCAATTCGAATTGAAGGCAAAGAGGTGCCTGAGACGCTTATAGGCAAACAGGACAAGATATAAACTTCAGCGTGTTACACAGAAACAAATTTCAGCAAGTTAAGATATACTGGCAGAGCATACTTCACTTTCTTCAGATCTGTGTCCCATATGCCTTTGCCAGCTTGTTGAATTTCACTCAAATTCCCTCCATTATGTTTGTTTACACCACTTCAGCACTGTTCCTGAAACCCTACCAGTACTCTGTTGGGCATTTTAATATTCTTAATTGCTTCACCAGCTACTTTTGTTGACTCAAACCAATACAGCATCTGTTCTCTGTTACAATTTGATGTGGCTGATCTATTCTTCACTTTATCTTTTGCTCTACGCCCCAAAGCTTTTTTCTGTACGACTTTGCTTGCCTGCACGGTATTCCTAATCAATACTCATAGTCATACGTTAATTTTTTCCCTCCTATAACAATTGCTTAATGTTTCCCTTTACTGAATTTTCTTTCCTATGATAATTGCTTAATGTTTCCCTTTACAGAATTGTCTTTCGCTAATTTCTGCTCATCTTTCTGTGAGATATCATCCTGCATTAGCTTCAGGATGCACAGACCTAAAAGCTGAAAAGATTAGAGTTCAAAATCCAATTCTTTCATTGACAAGTCTCAATATTCCTGCGTTCTGCCCAGCTTTGTTAAAATTAACAAAACCTCACAT
Organism: Gallus gallus; assembly: GCF_016699485.2. NCBI lineage: Eukaryota > Metazoa > Chordata > Aves > Galliformes > Phasianidae > Gallus > Gallus gallus. The sequence goes on along the minus strand of NC_052533.1, from coordinate 96,751,015 downwards.
AGCCTCTATTGTAATTTTAAACACTGCTGAGAGATTTCAGAATGCTAATTTCTTCTGCTTTCAGTATGGGTGCACCAAATTATGCACCCACACAAGTCACCCATAGGATAACCCCTAACACAAAGAGGGTCGACCTCACATGGGTAAGGAAAGTACACAAAAAGATACATTTATCTCCAGTTTTATTTCTCCCCAGCCTCCTATCTCTCAGCTTAGATACCTTTGTAAGCTCCTTGTCAGGAAACCCCACCCTCACCATTTAATACAGAGAAAGAGAGTCAGGGAAGACTGCCTTCCCCTGGTTAAAATTAGCCTCTCTAAATAAATCCTGACTTTCCTGACAGCTTAACTTTCAGAAAGGTTCGATCTCAGTAATATTACTGGGCCAAAAGGCAAAATTCATTCTTGACAATGTAACACTGGTGCTTTTCAAAGGCTATACTCAGTGTGGCTTTTAAGCCAGAGAGATTTTTTTTAATCCTTTCTCCTTTTAATGCTTTTTAAAAATCATTAATTCTCTATTTGAGAGAGAGTGGATTCAAAGTTCCTTCCCCGTCTAAGCGGTATCTGCTCATCTCTCTCTGCAAACATTTGCTGGGTGTTATTTCCTAAGCCTACATAACAGCCTAAGCCACTGAATTTGCACTGAACTGCAACCTCTCTGGCAGAGCTGATTCTCTTTATTTAACAGCTGGTATGGTAGGGCTGGGCTCACATCTGAGGCCTTTGATGACAGCTTCTGTAAGGGTGCCAGAAGGGTGAAGAACAATTGTCTACATTCCCAAAAGCATAACTGCTACAGATACACTATGGACAGATACTGGGCATTAAAAAAAAAAAAAAAAAAAAGAGTAAATACTGGGACTAAGGACAAGATCATCATTTAACTTCTGTAAGGAACGTTCTAATTTCTGACATCTGTTCTTGTTATTTCTGAAGCAGCCACATAAATTCACGTTGCAACCTGCACAGACACTTAGCTGATTGGTTCAGCCAATTAAGGAATAGGACCAGGTTCTGACCAACAAGAAGCAAGGTCCGTCCTGATGCTTTACCTCCGAATCTGAGCTGTCAAGTTCAGCCAACGTGGGAGCCTTCAGGAGCCTCTTCCGCTGCACTGTCACTTGCGTGGCCCCGTTCTGCTTCCCCCGCGATGCCAGGCTGCCATTTGCTACAGAACCATCCGCTGGTTTCCTTCCAGCCTCCGGCGCAGAGACATCTAGCCAAAGAAACAGAACAGTCAGTGCTTGGACCTTGTGCTCTAAGCAGATCAATCTACTTTGCCTCCTCAAACCTTACTGTAAAGGCCATACGCACAAAAGGAAAAAAAAGAAACAGGTATTGTGGTAGTTCTACATGTGCAGTTGTTCTACTTCAGCAATACTTTGCTGAAAACTACAGGCGATGGCTTATGGCACAGAAGCGGTATGAAGGAATGAAAGCAGTGGGAAAAGCAGCGGTGCAAAGTACTAAAAAACCAGCCCAGACTAACCCCAGTCAGCTTTAAAAACTAATTCCTGTGTTGAAAACAAAAACATTCTTCCTTCAACGTAGAGTCTCTAATTAACTAAGTATCAGAAGAAGGTAGAGTCGTATCTGGACAAGTGGGTTTCCAGTGAATCTGAAGGCAACGACACACAACAACTATGAGGTTTAGCGTGAAGTAAATCTAGTTATTCCTGTGAGGACAGAATTACACTTTATTCTGCAGCACACAGAAGAGGAACGAGAATGAGCTAAATAACTAGCACTCATCAAAAATATGCACCGTTCGTAGGTTTGCCTGGTCATTTGTATTAAAAATATGTTTGCGAAGCTAAATGTTCATGTAACAGCAGAAACACGAAGCTGCTGTTCTGTCTTCATCTGCATGTGTTTTACAAGGATGCAACTCCACCAAATAAATTACTCAGGGTTTCTGGCTGCGTGCGATGAGGATGCATCTCTGGCAATTTAAGCCCAGGGTCTGCCATGCTTAGCCTAGCTTAGCTTAGACATTAAGATAATGACCTAGGCTTCGATATTCTGGGGGAGCTTAGAGTTTGGTCTGATAAATCAGCTTTATCCCTGTAAAAGTACAAAGTGCGGTATTCCGATCTGAAGAAAATTACATTGGAGGGAGAATGAAGAGAAGCTTTTAATCTCCTATTTGCATGTATGCCTAAGCATCTGGTCTTCCTACAAATGCATTCTTCTACCCATGTAATTACATGACTCCTTCCCCAGTCTTGTAATAACAAAGTGCCTCCAGGTATTTTAGGGTTAGGGTAATGAAGTGTTATTATTCCCATTTTTACACACGGTGACAAGAGGCATGGAAGGTCAAACGACTCGTACCTTAGGTTACCAGGAGGACTACGGCAGAGAAATGATCTAGTCCAGATATTCCCAGTGCCAACAATGCAAACACTCACACATCGCTTGGAGTCACTTGCAGCGTTGCTCTGGTTTAAACAGAGACGGTCACTGCTGCCACAACACAATTTGCATTGATAAAAGCTGTTCTTGCAAAAGTTAATTTAAAACTACATTGTATAGACAAAGCCTTAGTTGCCATGTTAGGTCAGTTTTACAACATTCTCACCAGAGCAGCTATTTAAAGGAATAATAATAAGAATAAGTAAAATGAATATGCATTCAAAATAATCAATTAGGTCACTGTTAAATGCTGAAAACAGAAGGAAAGGGCAGCAGACATATTACAGTTCCTCAATAAATCATATCTTCAACTGAGAATGCAAGAAAAGGGGATTATTTGGGTTATGAAAGCCATGGTGACATTCCAAGCCTGTGAGTCTGTGTACTACAGTATTATTACTGCCTTCAGGTCCTCCCTACAAAGAGTTGCAATCAAAGACTTAGACTCCCTAACCCTGAGTTCCTATCTTCAAAGGCTTTGCTAATGGCTATCCTGACTAGCATTATGGCTTCTAGGTCATGTTTTTCTCCCCTCCTAGATTTTTGCGAGTACAGCATGGGTGTCCTCCACATCAAATGCATTCCTACTGTAACGACTGCTTTGTGCAATTCCAGAAAGCGACAGCAGGAAAACGAAAACCAAAACGCCTCTCCTCCCTGTTGCCAACTAGCTGGCAAGCAGTTGAATGAAGTAGCTTAGGGTTTTCTCATACGAAAAAGAGAAAAACCTTTGATTTGTCTCTTGATTGCACAGGGCACCTCCTGAACAGACCAGCCAAAGCATGAGCCCCAGCACCAGGAACATGGCAGCCAAAAGTGACAGCATTATTGCCCTCTCCAAAAAAGAAAACACGCAATAGAGCTGGGGAAAGGGACTAGGAAGCAACATCCACCAGACATCCCCTAGCATTACAGGATGTGGTATTAGAGAACTGGATATCTGAGATCTGTGACATAAATTGTTCTTCGTTGTTATTTTATGTTTGTTTGCTTGGTTTGTTTTCTAAGACTTTAGGCTACAGAAATGGAAATCTCTGGTCCATCTTAGAGGTAATTTAGGTAGTCAACTACTATCCACACAGGCTACAAATGTTTTTATTTCTGCTGTCATATGTATGAGTTGTTTAGAAACATATTGTTTTTGTCTGCTTGGACTACCAGAGAAGCTTTAAGTGAACCTAGAAGACGGCCACAGTATTTGTTGTGAAGGGCTCTTCAGTGGGAAATATCGTTTATCACCATAAAAAAGGGGAGTGTTTTCAAGCAATAAGGAAAAAAAAAAAACCCAACAGGTAAAACTAAAAAAAAAAAAACAACCGATTGACTTATAACATTTTTTTTGGACAACAGTGCTTCAGTTCTGTTTATCACTCCTTCACTTACAGTACTGGATATACATGAAAAGATGGATTATCATAATTTAAAGGAAGGATCACATAAATTTAGCTTCATCCATCAGATTTCAACAAAAATGTGTTTCAAAATTAAAAACAGAATTTTTTAGCTAATATAGAAAAGAAATACGATGACTTTGTATAAGCTCTTTTAGTGATGCATTCAGGCAGCAGAAGTATTACAGTGTGGCAAATAAGCATATATCACCACAAACAAGATATAGCTATTTAGGATAAATAAGTCAGAAACAATGAATAGACAGGTGCTTATAAAAAGGAGTATGACAAGAAGAAATTCATGTAAAATTCACTGAAGCAAAAAATAAATTTGCCTGTTTAAAATGAATAGCAGTTGACAATCTCTAGTTTCATAGAATACCTGAATGTTTTGAAGATGATTCTACTGATATTAAAAAACAAACAACAAAAACTCGTGTGAGTAACAGCCTGGAATTTAGATTTTATTGGAGGATCAGACCCACTGGGAGTGCATCACTTCTCCATGTTTTCAGGCAGTGAGTACAATGAACAGTACTTGCACATTGCATTAATATTTGGTTTCTTCAGAGATTCTTCCAAGCTATCGTTAGAACAGGAAATGTTGCAATATCACATCTTAGACTTGATTACTTATCTTTCTGTCAGCCTTCCCTAACTAGCCTTTTAAGAAGGGAGAGAAAAAACATTCTAGGATTATATGAAATTTGCCTTGATTTACATTATGTGTCTCTAACGAAAAAAAGAATAAGCAGACCACAGATTACATGCCAACTACAGTAGCCATGTAACCATGCTGTCTGCTCCCAACCAGCTCTCCCTGGAAAACAATGACAGCAGAAACTTGAATTTGATTCTATACAGCAAATGTGCTCTCCAACATTACCATTTTTGCACTAGGTTTGAAAGAAGACAAAAATGGATGCAGAATTAATGCTCGTTTACGTTCTGCTAGTTATGATGGCGGATGGTGAGGTGGGTTGAGAACTGCCTGACTGGCAGAGCTCATATTGCTGTGATCAGTGGCATAGAGTCTGGTTGGAGGCCCATAACTAGTGGTGCTCCTCAAGGGCTTGTGCTGGGTCTGATCTTGTTCAACATCAGGGACCTGAATAATGGGATAGAGTCTGCTGACAATACAAAGCTGGGAGAAGTGGATGACAGCTGAAGGCTGTGTGCCATTCAGCAAGACCTGGACAGACTGGAGAGTTGGGCAGGGAGGAACCTGATGAGGTTCAACAAAAGCAAGGGTAGAGTCCTGCACCTGGGAGAAATAAGCACATACATCAGTATATGTTAGGGGATGACCTGCTGGAGAGGACTTCTGCAGAGAAGGACCTTGGGGTCCTGGTAGACAACAGGTTGGCCATGAGCCAGCATCTTGTGGCCAAGAAGGCCAATGGGATCCTCGGGTGTATTAAAAAGAGCATGGCCAGCAGGTCAAGGGAGGTGATCCTCCCCTTCTGCTCTGCCTCACTGAGGCCACATCTGAAACCCTGTGTCCAATTCTGGGCTCCTCTGTTAAAAAAAAAACAAAACAAACAAACAGGGATCTCCTAGAAGGAGTCCAGTGGAGAGAGACAAAGATGATGAAGGGCCTGGAGCATCTCCTTCATGAGGACAGGCTGAGAGACTTGGGGCTGGTAAGCCTAAAGAACGGAAGACTGAAAGAGGGTCTGATCAATGTTAATAAATATCTAAAGTGCAACAGTCAATTGGACGAGGCCAGACTCTTTTCAGTGGTGTGTAGTGGCAGGACAAGGAGCAATGGCCAAAATCTGGAACATAGGTAGTTCCACACAAATATGCAGAAGAACTTCCTTATGGTAAGGGTGACAGTGCAATGGAACAGGCTGCCCAGAGAGGCTGTGGAGTCTCCTTCTATGGAGATATTCAAGACCTGTCTGGATGCCTTCCTGTGCAACCTACTGTAAGGTACCTGCAGGGGGGCTGGACTTGACGATCTCCAAAGGTCTCTTCCAAACCCTGCAATTCTGTGGTTCTGTATAATATACTGGGAAATATTATATAATGAATAGAAGTAACAGATGTGTGCTGCGCCTTTTAATGGGCTGGGCTGGTGAAGTCCAGGACATGAGAACTAACAAATCTAAACCAAGCAGGCAGCCTTTTGCTGGCATTTGCAACACACTCATTATTGTATTATCTAAATTAAGAGGTTACGGGGACTTGGAGTTCCCCCCTCCACAAAGAAGGGTCTGAGGCATACGTTGTGTAAAACCAACAGTAATGCAAATTAACTCACAGAGTTGGAAACCACATGAAGTTTTTGTTTAAAAGCTTCAGTTTCCTTTTTCTTCTCTCTCTTCTCCCCTGTTCCCAGATGAACAAACTGTGGTTTAAGTCATATCTTCAAAGTAGGTGCGCATACAGCTTTGAGGTAAGAATTTGAGTGGTAAGGGAATTAGTGGCTGGTCTTTTGAGCCATGTTCAATGCAGTCCATAGAAATAAAGATGCTTTTAAGTTATTTTTCTATAAGAGAAAGTAGCCACTGCCTGCACTGGTCCCTAGCCAATACTGAAATATATCTCAGATTACTGTCATCATATGTGCTTGCTCCCTCTGCTCACTAGCAGGAATGTGCACTCCTCTCATCCCCAGGCTGACAGTGGCATGGAGATAGGTGGGCAGTGTGACACATCAGCTTCACCAGCTTGGTGCCAGAGAAAGTCACATACAGTACGTGTAACAAAGCCCTGAGCCTACCTGTTAGCACTTAGAAGAAAACAATTCTGATTTTCAGCAGATGTGTGTTTTTGTGACAGCAATTCCGTCAAGCAGAGAGCAATGAAAGCAGTGAAAGAGCAAGTATGTGGAAACAGTGACCAGAAAATGAAAGCACAGCCAAAAAAAAAAAAAAAAAACAAACCAAACCAAACCAAACAAACAAGGCAACCATACAAAGTAACAGCACTCAAAACTCCTGGTTATTTGCTTCCTGCTTAAATCCCAGCCCATCCAATTCATCTGTACTGCTCATCTGGTGCCTCACACCCAGCTAACTGGGAGGTTTTAATCATCTGGAACTAACTTCTAAAGGTGATTTATCAGACCACTCAGTCACACAATATGATGCTACTTGCTGAGAACCACATGACTTGGGAAAAAGAAAAAACAAAAAACAACCAAAAAAAACCCTAACCAAAAAAAAAAAAAAAAAAACCCAACCCAATCACATTTAGAAAATGGACAAAGAAAACAAGAAGAGTTCTTCAGTGGTCAGTCAAAAAGTGCAATTCTGAGTACAGTATAGATTGCTATGTGGTTAGTTCTTCAAAGTAACAATATAATGATAATGAATTGATTATGAATGGAGTATCAATGAGGTATTTTTTGGATTTAAACAAATGAGGATGCCTTGGGATTCTTAAAAACAAAAGGCAAAAGAAGAAGCAGACACGTGAAGAAGGATGGATATGAAATTTCTCTCCCATTGATGACAGGCACATTCAGTTTTACAGCCTTGAAACTGAAGCAACTTTCAACTTCAGGCATATCTGAAATTCGGAAGAGTACTTTCCGAAATCTGGAGTATGACTGTTCACGCTGTTATCTGCCCCCGGGGGACACTTCAGCTTTCAGTGGAGTAAAGCATGACACCAAGCGCATGCATAATTTGGAGCCCACCAGACAGCTGCAGTAGCCGTACAATACACTGTCAGCACACGGTTTCACAAAAGGCCTGAGCTGGATTAACAGCTTGCCACCGCCTGTGACAGGGAAAGCCTGTTCCTCCCATCCACCCATGCTCATTATCTGCCATCAGCCAGCTCCGTGATCAGATAGCAAGCAGGTTTAAAACACTGAAATAGCAGAAATCCAACCTCGCAAAAATATGAGTATTTGTGTCTAGTTTAGATGAATTGAATCAGTTTATCTTCTGAATAAATGAGCACAGAGGAGGAAGGGGAAATGGTATGCTTGGGGCAGAGAGAAAGGAGAAAGAGCCCCCTCCTCTGTCTTGGCAATGGCAAGTTGTTTGCTTGGCTCAGCCATGACATGGAACCACATTCAGAGATTCACTGGTGGACTTCACTTCTATATTACAAAGCTACTGTACTTGATTGTATCATGGTAACCAAATGATATATATATATATTTGTATCATTTCAATCAGATGATGCCTTTCTAAAGGAAAGAGAGGTTAGAGGATGGGTTGAGAAACAGAGGAAGAAAGCACTGCGCAAGCCGTGGATGAGATGTTTCCGCGTGTGACTGGAAGGAGGTAGAGGAAGGACATAGCTGGTGTTGCTTCTTCACAAAATGAGAGCATGGATTTATGCAGGTTTTTTTTTTTTTGTTTTAGGAGATACCCAGGGGAAATTAGCTAAGAGCCAGCATAGTAGACTTCCTCAGTGGACAAATCTTTGAGGCTAATGTAGAATACCGATAGCCTCAGTGATAACATTTGGGCTTGAGCAACCTGGAAAGTTAATGCATAAGAGGGAGGACCAAATTTATTGTACAGCTAGCAGGCACAAACTCTCTCTGAAGTTGCTGTCTCTGAAGTAGAGCATGTTTTACAGCCACTGCATGCCCTAACTAATGGCCCACTAAGAAAAGCCTGTACATTTGGTATTAGATGGTTGATGAAGGATCAGCTATTGAATTCCTCTATGCCAGCTGTTACCAGTAAAACTTTGCAAGTTACTTTGTTAACCAGCAAAGCAGGAAAGTTTAGTCTCTTTTGAGCGAACGTCTTTGATTTAATAACTCTCAAAATATTTACTTAAAGATACTCAGTACAATTGACAGTTCCTTTCCAGATTAGTGGTGTAGCTCATTAAATCTAGAAAGGCAGAAGAGTTCAAAACTAGTTTTTGGGTACTCACGAGAAATGAAGTCTTGCAGAAAACAGTCTAGTCAGAAGATGCCGGTAAAGACACCAAGGTCAGATTAATAAATAATAAGCAAGCTGGACTTGAAGGTGACAGTGTATTCTTTTTAGAATCTGGAATAGCTCCAGGCTACCTCAGGAAGGTTATTTATTTGAATAGAATGCCAGCACTCTACTTCAGATGAAATACAGCTGTTTCCTGTACCTAGGTATGCTTTCAAAGCAGAGGAAATGTAGCTATTAATACAAGTAATTAATCTTAATTTTTATTTTCACTGACCATACCTTGGAAGAATCCCTTCAAGTTTCTTTCTTACATGGGAATTCAACAAACAGATGGAACAAATTTCACAATAAGCACAATGACCACGTCAGGTGTTGCTGCACCTTTTTACCTGACAAGTCAAAACTGTAAGACATGCTAAGTGGCCGCATTGCTGTAAAAAAAGAAATAAAAACAACAAAAAGAAAACGATTCAGCTGTTAGAAAAGCAGAGGGGTAATGAAAACCAAAGATTTAAATTCCACTTCTGGCATTTTGGATTCTGTTGCCTAAATCCAAAATGTATCAGACAATACTGCTTCACTGGAGTAAAGCTTCAAGTCTGAAAACTAAAGCAACATTAAGTTGGACTTGCAAACAGAGCAAGAATAAGGATACTTGTATAACTGTAGAACCAGATTTTTGGAATTAATATCAAATACCAAAACGAGAAGCAAGTATCTTAATGCCACAGTATTTTCAACCAAAATGCTATGAAAGAAAGAAAGGAGAGGGAGAAAGAGTGACAGGAGAGAAAAAAAGAGCTGAAAAAAGCTGAAAGTACAAAGCCACATTTCACACAGGTTTCAGTGACCTGAAATAAATATTTCTAATTTTTTTGAGTGTAATCTCCAATGATTATAATTAAACTAATAAAGAGGGACACTCAAGTTCAGCTTGAGCAGTTGTTTCCTTGAATAGGAAAGAAAAAAAAAGGCCTAACAGCAGTGTGATCGGTGCTGATTTTTGGCCTTTTAAAAAACCTGAGGTGGATCTAGCCTTTAAAATATACCCATATTTTCCTCTTCTCTCGGGGCCTCCAGCCATTTTATTCCTTGATAAGAAACGGTCAGATGTTCTTTATTTCTGGGACGTTTACATAACCAATAGCTTTGTTCCTTGCAGCTTAATAACAAGAAATCGCACATGAAATTACAATCTCTGGATACAAGAAAATCACATGGCACAGCTGTTGAACCTTCCTCCGGCCCTTTGGTCTGACTGCAGTCCCGGCCCCAGACGCACACGAACCACTGCTGTGCTCGGCCTACCCCTATTTCAAGTTACACAGCGTCATTCAGGGAGTAGGCACTCGATATATTCTCAACTGAAACCAAAATTTCAGTATGCTGATGTAGATAAGCAGGCCAGGCCCAGCTACAAGAATGTACCAGAACACGTCAAAACTGCCGTCAGCTTATCTGTGATGCTTGTGGATGACAAACACCCACGGCAGCACGAAGGGGTCTGTCAGCCACGCACACTGCTGTGCTAAAACATGTTGAAAAAGGGTTGTGTTGGGACAACCTTTGCTCACAAGTGTAAATTTAGGCAGGGAACACAGTAGGTGGCTGACACTGAGGCAAACTTAGGAGTCAGGGCATTTTTCCTGCAGTTCATCACCAAGACAACATCAGCCACAGACAGCAGTCACAGAAAAAGCATCTAATTTGCTGTCCAAAGGTAACGTAAAGGCAAATACATGTTAAAGCATACGGGTTTTATCACCTAATGCTGAGTCCTAACTAAAGGCTGATGAAATGTGTATGGAGTAAAGCTTTCTCCAAGCTCCATGAGCTCAACTTGCTGAAGTCATAAATCCAAGCTTTCAGTTCAAAGGGCACGTACCTCAAAACTGCATTTGTTTTGATAGTTTACTCTGATGATGTGATGAAGCCATTCAAAAACTCACTCAGATTCCTCTCCCCGCTGTCTCCCTTTGTGACTGCAGCTACCAGGATTAAATTACCATTCCCAAAGAAGTTTTAGCTCAACCATGGCTGGCCCTGGACTAGCTGCAGCCCATGAGCATGGCTTGAAGGCTTTGTTCCAGCTGCTCTCTTTGCTCAGTGTCAATTCACGATGGAGAAGATCTCACCTGTGTTGTGCAGAGCAAGGGAGCAAAGCCTGTGGCTGCTGGAAAGCATATGCCACGGGTCCACTGATACTGCAGAGGAGGAATTGTAGAGTACAGCCCTCTTCCCCAAGTACCAGTGTGGGTATGTGCTTGACTGCTATAAAGTGAACAACAACAAAAAACTCTGGGAAATGTGGAACTTACCATATACTCCCATATATTTCACTCTAATTTCTCCAGTTCTGTCTTTTTAACATCAACAAATATTTCTGTCCAGATGGTGTAAGTGTCCTAAATTGTGTTTCTACTTAGATTTGTAATCCTTAAATCTTTTTGCCTCACATTTTGCTACACTAAATTACATGTAACTGCCACCTAAACTATGTGGCAGATCTATTTGTAATACATGGAAGGTCACTAGCAGTATTTCATCCTCAATTCTGCAGGAATGTATTTTATTCTAAGAAGAACTTTGGGCAAAACAATAATTTCAATGTGACAAAAACCCAACCCCCACGTTTCAACAAAATAACCATTATTTTCAAGTTCCTTTTTTTCTTTCCTATGCTAACAGCAAATTAAGGATTTATATGATTCCACATTAAAATAATCAAATCTTCAAAACTATGTTTGGAAAGTAAAATTCACATGCATACCCTTTTACACCTCCAGTAATTTGCCACTTAATCTAAACAATTCATTGGACTGAAGGGATATTACTTCATCCTAAAACTTAAAGAATTCTTTATTTTGTAAAAGGAGAAGAACAGGTGGAAGACAGATACTCCTTACTGGAGGACATATTCTGAAATCAACTCAGAAGCCCCAACCAGTAATATTCTAAAATCCAAGATTGCTTTAGGAACTGTTTACTAAATGGGTTTGACACAATTTATATCTGTTAAAAAATTGCAAAGTATAAATAAATAAATCATATTTGTTGCCCCTGACAGGGCACGGAGAACATGTGAAACACTGAAGTTAAATGTTGAAAAGAAGAGCAAAGAATCGTTCCATGGTTTTACAAGCTTCCTACATTTGGAAACATGTCTGTAGCTATTAGAAACATTGGTTGATACAGCAAGCATTAATTGAATACAAAGCAGAAGCTAGAAGGCCCAAGGAAACGACATTGAAAACATCATGCATTTAAAATTGCACCCAAGCATTCACTGAACTCTACCAAGCACTTCAAAGAACAATGCAACAAAATGACTAATGGAACTATTTTTCTTTAGAGACAATGGGTTGTCACAATCCACTTGAATCTGGATCAGTGCCTTTAAGCACATGTGGCAGGCATAAATATTCTGTGTACGTGGATTATTTCATGCTTTTTCAACCATTAGATGCCACTTTCGCTCTTCAAAAATCCAGCTAGCTCAGTTTTACTAATGCAGTTAAATATCGAGCTTTTAAAGTAAAGTATGTCACAACATAAGGCTGCATTTGTCATGCTTTTGTCAATGTCAGAACCATTGAACTAGTGCAAATGGATGGTTGTTGGAAAGTGTAGTATTTGTACTTTATAATAGGGTGTTGAATGCACATGGCAGAAATGAACTGCATTGTAGAACAAGTCTTAATTGTTTGTCCACTGCAGATACGCATGCACATGCTCTGTAACTTATGGAATGAAACAAAGATTTAGATTTAAAGTAGAAGCAATGCTTTCAGCAAACAAATAAAAGCACATTTTAGAATCGCAGATGGAAATCAATGCTTTCAGCAAACAAAATAAAAGCAGATTTTCAAATAGAGTGAGGAAATTGATGATGCTAATAACAAGAAACAAAGAGAAGAAAATTAATTAAAAACAGACATGTAAAGAACACTTAAAGATATGTAAGGAATATTGTGTACCAGGGAGAACCAACATCCGTTCCAGTCTGATCAAATCTAACATGAACTCTCATGTCCAACAAGAAATATAATGGTATTCCATTTATCTAACACACTAAAAACACAGCGGGATCGAGCTGAACCACACAGTACCCTATTTTTAAACATAATCTAGTACAAAGACTATACAGCCCTAGAAAAGCCTTTTGGTTCTTTATTCTGAAAGGACAAGAGTTATTTTTATCTTCAGCGACATCTACACAGATATTGCTACACAGATATTGGTGCTTCTTATGGGGAAAGTTTGCTGTGAAAGTTGCTGGTAAAAGCTAGCAGTGTGCTTACCCAGCCTGCTACGCCTTATCTCATCTGGTGAGACTGGACGCAGCTTCCTCTCAGCCTTGATTTCCTCCAGTATCCTCTCGTGAAGGCTGCGTGGCCGTGGTGGGGTTGGTTTCAGTTTTCTTGCAGAGGCCTTGGGAGATAAAGACAATTATATTTATATAAAACAGTGCTTCCTTGAAAGTATATATCATGATTTGCTTTTTAATTAAAAAAAAAGGGGGGGGGGACATTTTATTTTATGATTTTATGTGTACTCTTTTGAAAAACTCACAGAAACTGGGAAGAGAATTGTATTTTTTCCTGACTCAGAGAATAAGAGCTGCCAACAGGAGCAGCCACTGGTTGGTGCAAGGCTATCACACGCTGCTCTTCAAGAGACCACATTCTACGTACACAATTCAGTATTTCTGAAAGCCTGTGTCAGAAACTATATTTAACATACTCCCTGGACACAGACATTCCTTACAAAGCCACATTTTCGTTAGGAAAGAACACTGGATTACATACAGGATTTAATGGAGGTCGCGATCGGATGAAATCCAGGATTATTTCATGGGCACTCTTTTTTAATCGAGGTGGAATATCACCATTGACCTGGAAAGGAGAAAGTGAAACGAAGATATATTTTCACGTCTTGCATTCATATTTGTGCAGATGATGAGATCAGCTGAAAACTCAGGACATCCCTGACAGAGCCTGCAGTGTTTTGACACCTGCACCAGACATAAAAGCCCACCAGTTTTAACAGCACAACAATCCATATGCAGAACAGAGGTGAGAAAAGCCATATTAGATCACAGCTTTTCAGCTTTGTAGATGGTGGTAGTTGTAGCTACGGAATAACCACAGTTGCAGCAGTATCAGTCAGCAATACTTAGGATTTTGAAACGATGGAATTAAATATTAAGACTGCAATCACATCTGTAGGAGAATGCAGACAAAGCTTGTGTCTCGTTTGGAGGAGAAGGCACCAACATTTTTTAGGAACATGTATTTGAGCTATGACCCTCTGACAACCACTGCACAGTCTCTAACCCTCAGTTCTTAGATTCTGATGCTCTTCAAGAGGTTGTCTTGATCTCCCTATCATCCCCCAAGCTCTACTATGAAAACAAAGATTGCACCTGAGTGCAAGGTGTTGCGCTTGGATCATGACAGTCCCAGATATGTGTACAGAATGGGAGAAGAACTCACGGAGAGCAAGCCTGCAGACCTGAGAGCCCAGTGGACAAAAAGCTGGACGTGAGCCAGCAGTGAGTGCTTGGAGCCTGAAAGGCCAGCAGTATCCTGGGCTGCATCAAAAGAGAGGTGGCAGCAGGAAGAGGGAAGGGATTGTCCCACTCTGCTCTGCCCTCATGAGTACCTGGGAGTACTGTACCCAGTCCCAGCCTCCAACAAAAGAAAGATGTGAGTTGTTGGGAGTGTGTCCACAGTGCCACGAGGATGATCAGGGGGCTGGAGCATCTCTGTTATAAAGAAAGATTGAGGGAGCTGAGCTTGTTTAGCCTGGAGAAGAGAAGGCTCTGGGGAGACCACACTGAGGCCTTCCGGTATTTAAAGGAGGCTTATAAACGGAAGGGAGACTGACTTTTTGCACAGTCTGATAGTGGTAGGACATGGGGGAATGGCTTTAAACTAAAATAAAAGATTTAGGTTAGATGCTAGGAATAAATTCTTTACTCAGAGGGCAGTGAGGTGCTGGCACAGCTGCCCAGAGAAGCTGTGGTGCCCCATCCCTGGAGGCCCTTAAGGCCAGGTTGGATGGGGCCCTGGGCTGCTGAGCTGCTGGGTGACAACTCTGCTGATGTCAGGGGGTTGGAGATGGCTGGGCTTTAAGGTCCCTTCTGACCAAAGCCATTTATGTGATTGAATGATTTGCTTTTAGCAATGTATGAAAAATAAGCTCCCTTTGTTTTTTGTGTTTACCAAATTTCTCTGCTGTTCTGGACATGAGAAGCTGTCCTGGTGTGGATATCCCAGCAGAAGAGAGATCCTCTGGGCATGTTTCATGTCTGCCTCTCCATGTGCACGTTGAAATATTAGTCAAGAGTAAAGCAGAGTTTGCCAATATGTCTACAAAGGAAATTAACTAGAATGCTATGACACTGAAGTACAGATAAGAGACCAGAAGAGAGGATGTGTGGGAAGTGTTCTCATTCACTCGTATTTTTCTGAAGAGACAGACATTTCTTCCTCCCATACCTCATTTAGGAGGTAAGAGCACATACATCTCATCACTGAGACAGCAATTCACTACATATACATATATATAGAACAACAGGGTATAAAACAAGGCAACAGAGATTTTCCTATCTTCTGAAGAAGGTATAAACTATAAGCTGGAAATGATGGTATGGATTTGCTTACAAACCCCATTTGTCAGGTTCAGTCTTTATATAGCACTGTGTCCAAGCACCCTACCAGGGATGAGAGAACATCCCATGCCACACATATTTCTGGCACCTTCCATTACTATACCGTACCTGACTAACAGTCTCACTCGTCAGTTTGACAGAAACTCCTATAATACTATACTGCTTAGATTAAATGTCCCACATTTCAACACTTTTTCTTTTTTTTTTTTTTTTTAGATGAGCCAGATGGTTTGACTTTCTTTAGGAGAGATAAAATGCATGTAAAGACACAGCTCTGTGTTGTCAAATCATGTTTGCTAACCTGAAGGAATGCTGCAGTCAGAAAAATGAGTTTAAATTCCCATATGGTCATCTGAGTGAACCCTAACTAAACCTCACCAAGGCCACACAGCTTCCACACCAGATCTGCTGACCCAAAACATGTTCAGTGTATAGGCTGAGGACGTGACAGCCTCCCATTGAAGATTCATTCTTTCCCTGACAAGGAATTGGATGCAGAGTCCCCCTGCACTGTTTCACTGCTTTCTTGGGCACCCTTTCTGGAGGTATCCTACCCCAGACATGGTCCAGTGTTCCCCCCACTCACGCTATAAGCTTCCTTAGAGGGAACTTCATATTGTCCGCCACAGAAAACCAAGCTGCTAAACCACCCAACATGTCATCTTCCTAGAAGCAGTACAGTAAAATTAAAATGAAAAAGATTTATATTAAGTGGCGATTGGACATTTTATGATAAGGAGAGCCTTAATTTAAGTGATGTGACTGATTTCCTCTATTTAAAGACTGAGCTGCTCTTCGAGGCCAGCAGATTCTTAATGAAATGCTAAGTCTCCCGTCCCCAGGTTACTGTTCATCAGATGTCAAAGTTGATAGCTTAAGTTGAGAGTTATTACCATCAGAACAGTCATTTTGTACGCTGATAATCTCACTTCCAGCCTTGGGGAACAACTCTCCGCACATCACACTAGGAAATAAATAATACATGGCTCTGAGCCTTTCACCTCAGGGCACTCTATGCACTGACTTAACGCCATCAGAATGCAATTAGTAGCAGTATTCCCATATTGGAAAAGGAGAAAAATAACTTGTGCTTAAATGATTTTCACAGGATGTGGACGAAGCTGGTGGCAAAGCAAGTGCATGTTTACTGGTTGCATGAGCCAACAACCCAGGAATGGGAGCACCAAGGGCAGAATCTCCCTTCTCCTCCTCTGCTCCTGAAAAGATGCTGATGGGAAAGACATTGAAGGGGAGCTTTCATCTTCTCTGTCCATGTCAGATCCATCTCTTCACTCAAACTAACTCTTGCTGTAATGAGCAACTTAACGTGCATCTTTTACTTTTAATTAATTAAAATTCATGGCCCAATTAAAGTCTAATCAGAGCTACATTGCACAGATACAGAATAGATGCAAAATTAGCTTTTAGTCAGATACCAACAGCCCCAGCTGCAAACTAATATCTAAATAAATACCTCAAAATGCTCACTGCTGTACCTAGCATGCCTCCTGTACTTCTGCAGAAACATGTGACAAAGGCAGAGAATGACAAAGGGATGGTTCCCCGCTTAGAGCACCTGAACACCACTCACTAAAGACAATTCTGACAACAGAACAGCCTCTGTAATGCCCAACCGGACAAATTGGCTGGAGTTGTCCTTAGTGATGTCCTCCTCACATCCCTCACGTCCACTCAAAATGTCTGAAATCTCACTTACAACTGTTACTGCAGTTAATGTAAACACTGTGAGATTCTAAATACTATAATGAAATAAATAATTTTTTGCTGAAACTACCTGAATAACCATGCCAGAAGATTCCCAGATTAGACATCTAAATGACTGGATATTTTTGACAGCAATAACTTCAGCCTACAAGCCTAAGTTTACCTTCTGTAACACAGTCAAGCTCATACTACTGTATCAGAGGTATTAGTGGAGAGCTCTACTACTGAGATATGAGCACCATAAGTTAAGAAGAATTTAATTATTAAGCAATAATAATATGTTTGTATACTATATAGAAGGTACCTCAGAGCCACGCACTGAGAAACTAATGTAAGGGCTGCCTACTGCTCAAGAAATAGAATGGGCAATGTGCACCTTGGAGGGGGGAGATGGGCAGGAGGGAGAACTCACTGTGAATGGAGGAAGAATTAAAAGCTGTAGATTTACACACAGGCATTAAAAAAGAAAAACGAAATTTGTCGGAGTAATTTAAAATTTCCCAATATCCCAGACTCTGCTAATTGCTTTGCAATTCTAACTTGCTGTCAGTGAGAGCTCCATAGGAGAAAAAAAAAATCTATTAAAGCTGCTCAGGTAAACACGCAAAGATTACAAAATGCTGGGATGAAAGTAATCTTGTTCCTATGACAACCACAGAAACAACGACTCTTGCATCAGAACGACAGAGATGATGAATTTGAAATTATTTTCATATGTACTGAAACAGAAATGTAGAGGTCACAGGAATTATTGAAACCAATTGTTTGCAAAAAGTCCAGAATTTGACATTTTATGTCTTCAAGACGTTTTGAATAGCTGCTCTATCACAGATGACTTGTGAGAAACAACAGCTTCAGTTATTGGTATCTGTTAACACTGCTGACAATCTGAAACATCAAAACAGTTCCTAAATAATGCACCTTACAGGAATAACTGTTCCTTTCCTGAGTACTGAGCAGCCAGGGACAGATCACGCTACTCTTTAACACGGCCTTATGTTCATAAAGATAAAAGAATTTCTGTTAGATTTTATTCCCTTTAAAATGATCTACCTTGTTATCATTAGCAGCATGCATTTTCACAAGCTATCAATTCTAAAAATAGTACCCATATATGAAAATTAAAAAATATTCTTAATAAAAATTTTGCCAAACATCTGTTTTGACTGATAGAAAGAAACATAATCCATCTTTCCCAGGCTGCTTTAAAATTCAGATTGAGGGTTCTTGTCATTTTTTCCTTTATTTCAAGAAGCATGACAGTCTCCTCCGATGGGAATATATATAATTAGCTCTAACCCATAGCAGTCAGCTAAAAGATGCTGTATTTATGACATCTAACCAAAATTGTAATTCTGTACAAATCCTTCAGGCTCCACACATTTCATATCGAACTGCATTATTATTGCGCATGTTTTGCACATTCTGCAAGCAGACCCTGCAGCAGAATCCAGATTATGGGTCGGACAGCTTATAACAAGAAAGAAGGTGTTTTTCTAACAGCAGGTCACTAGCAGTTCTTAGACTAAGGCAGCAATTGCTTCAGAGATAGCACTACAGGTCCTGTACCTGCAGCTGATTGGAATCTCAATTCATGTTTACGCCCAAAGGTCAATTTGGATCCAGCCAGTAGGCAAGACTGAAAGACAAAAATAGATGCTAGCGGGGATTTCATATACAGTGAGAGCCTGGATGAACAGGGGAGCAGCTGTGCCTCCAAGACCTACTAGATAATGAAGAAAATCTCCTCAGAAGAGGCAGGATCCTGCTGAACAGATGAATTAAAGCCCAGTATGCCAAAAGCATGACAGATGACCCAGGGGTTCCCATTCAAACACAGCTACTATCCTGATTGCATACAGTAATCACAGAGCTGAGGGGGACTGTTCTTTTGCAGTGGACAGTATGAGCAGATAGCATTATTTTCTGAACTGTTAGTATAAAGATAGATAGACATCATTCCTGGGTGTGTATTTTAACCTAATGACTTAACAGAAAAATGCTGCAGACAAAAACCTGATAGCCTAAATTCAGACCTTGATTAGGAAAATACTTTCACCTCATACAATAAGAGGCACTTACATTGTAACAGGATTCATTTATTTGTTCTCCATGTTATAGTTCCAACTTTTTCCTTCTTTATTCTTTTCTCTAGTGATCTTTAATAGAACTACATGCTTGCTGGTTCTTTCATCTCTGAATTTTTCTACTGGAAACATGGCTTTCTCACTAGCAAAAGTTTTGTCATTTTTTTTTCAGGAATGCAAATATAGTTGAATACTGGATATTCTAACAGTGTGCTTCCTCTCTAACTAACAACAGGCATAGATAGTAAGCGCAGGGCATGAATTCTGATATTGATCAAAAACATGCCTTTGACAGAAGGGTTTAAAATGTCCTAGTAAGGATAAGGATCCCTTTAGATCACTTGTTGCTTTATCAGGAAGAACATCTTAACATTGAACACAATAGAAACCAAAAGAATTGGGAGATGCCAGTAGATATCAGATGAGTCCTGATGAGAAGACTTCCCCAGGTCAATCTTACATGTACCTTTTTGAGTATCTAGGAAGAGGCTCATCAACCCACTCCAATTTGCTCAAGCATTGTTGTTGTTTTTTTTCAGGTAGGATATGCTGAAGATAATTGAGCTGTACGTATACAAACTGAAGACTTAAAATGTTTTACAGAAAGCACTCCTTGAAAATTATTAGCAGA
Source organism: Gallus gallus (assembly GCF_016699485.2). NCBI lineage: Eukaryota > Metazoa > Chordata > Aves > Galliformes > Phasianidae > Gallus > Gallus gallus. The sequence goes on along the minus strand of NC_052533.1, from coordinate 96,731,222 downwards.
TCATAGCAATTTAAGTTTTCAAGCACCGTATGTTTTCCTTTTCCATCACTGGATCTATCATTCATGTAACAACAGGAGAGCACTTTATATTCTGGAATGCCACATTTATATTGCATAAATTAAGCTGCATCTCAACATAAATGTTCTCCCCAGCAGAAACCTAATACAGTGTCTCAGTAGAAAGTGTGACAGGACTGTTGTTATGATTCTTACAGTTACCATAAAACCAACAAAAATCATTTGTTCAAGCATATGACAAGAATGTCTTTCAAAATTTTAAATGCCTGCCTTATGGAAAACAAAACACACATTTGTTGCTTTCACATTTTTCTTCTCAATACTACACAGACTTAAGATGCCGTGATCAATACTATCTATATGAAGAAATGAAAAAAAAAAAAAAGTAAAAAATAAAATAACATTTTGGATTTGACAAATTCTAGTAATGCTCGTGACTTACCATGACCTTCCTTAAGGTATATCGTTTGGATCTAATGTCATCCATCAGCATTTCATACGGCGTGAGCTGATATTCTATGGGGAGTGGGTTGTATTGACGCTCTTGGACTTTCTTGAGTTTGACACCGTTTCGTAAATCCCGCATCACTTGTACCCAAAAACGAGCCTGAAGAGAAAAGAGAACATAGTTTTCTTCAGTACTTGCATACCAACCCATGTTGTTGCTCATTCTCCTTTCAGGATACCACCAAATATATACAACTGTATCACTCTAACACATCAACCAAACCTCATTTTGTTTGTTGTTATCTTATATAACCCTGTTTTTAACCCTCATGAGCATTATGAAAACTTTTTTTTGCAACTCAGTTTCACCTCAAGTGATACTCATCACTTAAGTCATACAGAGAAAGGATTTCAAAGTTCTTCTAACATGTATCCAAACTGTCATTTCAAATACATATGCTCATCAGAAAAGTTTCTAGATGTACAACTGGTGTTATGCGAACTACAACAGTGACAGAATCCTAAACTTTGTTTCCCTTAGGCCTTCAATATTTCTGAAAAAATTTCTAGGAGCGATTCACACAGAAATTGTGGAACAGACTCCAAATCCTGAGGTCTAGTAAATAACACACTTTTGCTCTCCTTGCCACGTGCATTTCCCTCTTATTTTTGAGCAGTAGCAATGGGTGGAGAGTTGGAAGAATAGATGGTGGAGAGGAAATTGAAATTGAGGACTCTTGATTTCAATCAACAATGATTTTAATATAAAATAAGCGATTTTAGGTAAGCATTGTGAAGATCTATAAATTACTGACGATGCTGAATCAGTACTCAATTGTTGTCTTACCCAGTCAGCATTCTTTAATTCATCAAGATCTGTGCTGGATTCATCACTTGTCTCTTTATCCATTTCTTGAATCTTCTTCAGATTCTGCCAATGAAAAGAAAATTAGTCAATAAACTAAACTGTGGCAATACTTTAAAGCTATGCACAGAAAAAAAAAAATACTAGCAAATTTGTTAAATTCCAACACAGAAAAGGGAACAATTTCTAACAAAAATACTGTTACTTGCCAAATGTAAGACAGCTTATTTGTGCAGAATGAGAAATTCCAAGGAAACCAGTTGCAAGGGGAAATAAACTATGTGAAACCCTTTAGACAGAATAGTGACAGACTTGTATTTACATAGAAATTAAATAGCCTGTATAGCACAATTACATGGTTTTATTACTCAGAATCCAAAATCTTTGAGTAAGGAAAGGGAACGGATCTTTTATAAGTAAAAATTACTATTTATGAACAAGATTAGATGATGCAAATATGAAAAAGAATGTTTGCAAATAGGAAAACCAAAGCTTTCATAGTAACAAAAGTTACAGTGAACAAACAGGCAAGCTCACATACAGGCAAATGCAAGCAAAAGATTTAAATTTCTGGTTTGAGTGACTTGAGAGAAATGATCCTATTCACAAATAATTGCATACTCAAAATGCTATTTTCTATTTTACTTCTGTATTGAATTTTTCTGGAATCAGCACAATCAGCACTACGAACAAATTTTTAATACTCCATTCCTTACCAATGTTTAATTTGATCTGTTTTCTTGTTACTTATGTATTAAAATTCATAGCTAAATCTTCTGCTAACAAATTCATTATTGTATAAGACTAAACCCATAGTTCAGAGGTCTGATAGAGACATACGTATCTATATATTAAAAACATTCCTCACACTGTTGAGCACTCAAGCTCTTCCTTTAACAGACCCTGAACAGTGAGCCTCAATTCAGCCTTTCAGCTTCCCAGAAAGCTTAAAAACAAGCATAATTTGTAAAACATTTTTTCCCACAAGTAGTTCCTAAACTGTATTCATTCCTAGGGAAGAAATGCAAGTGCTGGAAGAGGGCTTAACTTGCACACGTAACAAGTATCTACCACAGCTGATGACAGAGACATGTGAGTGAGTGAGTCAGCCACCACAGAGGTTTTGGAAAGACAGCAGATGGATTATTTATTGTCTTATTTAAGCAAATAACACACTCGCTTTCACATCAAAGAAGAAATACTACCCCGTCCTATGAAAAACAATACATAATTTACAGGAAGACTCTCAGAAAACCCATAAATCACCTATACTACAGAAGTAAGTTATCACCGCACACTCCAGGAACCTTTTGGTATGGCTTGCAGCATTGCCACAGAACGCCCAGCTGGGAAAGAGTGTTTGCACGAAAACTTGTGCTGGCTCTGCTGCAGTGCACAGCATTCAGTCTACCACTTACGGGCTATAATCCTTTTCCACAGGGAAAAAAAAAAAAAAACCAACAACAAAAATGGTAAGAACTGGTAACACAAAAGCCTCATTTATGCATATTTTCCCATCCAGCATTTCTTCTTTTCCGTGTCATTTCCAAAGCTGAAGTAATAATTTTGAGGATGGTGATATCTGTGAACTGTAATTTACTTGTGTTCTTGTGAATGGCTAACATTTACTAATAAATTGCAAAACATAAAATCATTTGAATACTCTCTCCTTTTCTTTCATCATAATAAATAATTATCTTCAGTAAATGAACTCACAGCTGTCAGATTTGCTCCTCCTTTCCATGTACCTGCTGGAAGGTACATATTAATTTTTTAAAATTAGCATGTTCCAGATGCTTAACCTTCACTTTGTTCAGCAAGACCTGTGGCAATTACCCACTTCGGCAGTGATGTTCCCTACAACACACTTAACCAGGCAGGTTTATGCCCAAAGGCTGATGCCTTTGACTGACATCAATGTTCCATGAAGCTAAAAAGACTACAACCTATTTCTCCTTACAGTAAAGAATAAGAAGTGGGGAAAAAAAAACAAACAAACCCAAAACCTGACACCTAAACATCTGAAAGATCTTCCAAATAAGGCAACCACCTAATTAGTTTATCTGTAACATAGCTAGAGGGGGAGTTTCTACTTTAGAAAACTCAGGTGTAAGTGATGCTGGCTATCAAACACTGGGAAGCTGGGAGAGCCAAATCCAGCATCCATGCAGTAGGTCTCCCAAAGAGCAGTTGTATGACACAAATGAGCTGGCATAAGCACAGGTTACTGCCCAGGCTAGAGTCCTGCTCCTCCCCATCCAGCTGAGAGCTCCTGGCACTTCTCGTGTGTGGACACAGACACCCACTCCACCCAACACTGAGCTGTTTGGGGTGGAAAAGCTGCAGGGAGAACAACTCACTTTGTCATAGCCGTAGATCTCTCTTACCCACAACAGCTCAGACCCCTAAATGCATCTCATCATTCAGTAATTGGAGAACTGTAAAGTAATTTCCATCACTATAAAATATGGATAGCTTTGGAAAATCAGGAGAGAAAGAAACAGAGTACTCTGTCCTTGCAGCCAGGATTTATGAAGGTTTCTCTAATTCCTCTTCATCTGTCAGGTGCTGCTTAGGAAGGAATAAATTCACTGTGACAAACGATTACGTTTAAATTTCCAGACAGAATGAAATATTACCATTTCCCTCCAGCACCCCTTGCCAATATCGGTAGGTTTCGGAACAGGTTGCAGTTGTAAATTATGGAAACCAAACATTTACAACACAACAGACCGTTCGCTAAAACTTAGCTGTGATCCAAAACCTTTGAGTAACCTCAGCTGCTGTATCCATTTGTTCTTACCCTTGGGACAGTGGATTAAGGAAATCTATTACGATATAATAAATACAATAACCCTAATGGGTTTCCTTTTTAGAAAGCAAAATCATCTTAAAAGGGTTTTTCAAAATGATCTCAGAACCTCAAACCCATACCACAGTTCTGATTCATCTCTTACAGCCTGGGCACACATTCAGGAAATAAGGGCTAGGTGTGTAGGCAGCGCGGGTTTCAACAGCTCTGGCTTTTTTAAACCATTACAGCACTTGGCCATTTTTTTTTCTCCAACTGCACTTTGTGATAAATGCTAGTAACAAAAATACCAAATTTCTTCAAATCTCTTCCTGCACTATTAAAAGTTGGCAGCTGATTTGCCGTGTCCCACATTTGTCCCCCATTTGGGACACGCGCTCCTGTGCCTAGTGACAGATGCGAGCTTATGTAAGGCACTTGTCAGCAAAGCATCAAGGACTTGCTTCCACAAAGTGCTCTAAAACACAACGTTTTATTGAAGATGATATTTTCAGGAATGCAGATCTTCATTTTGTCTTTCGCCAGTTTCAGAACACATTCTCCTGCAGTTCCCGGAATATGAATTCTTGTTCATTTGGCCACAGATACAAGTGATTCTTACATTGCTATTAGGGAAACTAGTAACGTGCTCTTGCACCTTTTGTGTCAATTTAAAAATATACAACATGCCTATGGGGAAAAACTGTTTTTATGTATTCAGCTATCCATCTCGATTTAAATTGCAAAGGCTCAGCCAGCAGCATTACTCCACAGAATCGCAGAGTGGCTTGGGTTGGAAGTGACCTCAAAGCCCACCCAGCCTCACCCCATGCCATGGGCAGGGCTGCCCCCCAGCAGCTCAGCTGCCCAGGGCCCCATCCAACCAGGCCTTGGGTGCCTCCAGGGATGGGGCACCACAGCTTCTCTGGCTCCAGCTCTTCCACCATTCCACAACACTCAAACTAAGGAACTTCTTCCTAACATCCAAATTAAATCTTCCCCCCTGCTCGTATCACTATCTGCTCATGTAAAAGTTAGTTTCCCTCTGCTTATAAGCTCCCCTTAAGTACAGAAAGGCTACAATGAGGTCTCCCTGGACCCTTCTCTTCTTCAGGCCAAACAAGCCCAGCCCCCTCAGCCTTTCTTCATAAGAAACATGCTCCTTATGAAGATGCCCAAACTCCTTTAACTCAGGTGACAGTTGTTGAAGGGAGTTTTATCAGTCTCTGAAAAATTCCCTCATTCTTCATGTCATTTTAAGAGTACCACTGAATATCAAAGTTTCTCATCAACAGTGGTGTGGGTTCCAAGAAAGGGCAGTAGTGACCTTAAGCAGCGGTACTGCTTAACATACTATTATTAAAGAGGGAAACACAAGCAAAAGAAACCAACCAAATGTTTGAAACACTAAGTTAAAAGACTGCAGTAGCTCCTAAACTGAGGGATCAAACAAACTGTGATGTGGCTGCAAGCCTGCTGACAACACAGTTGCAGAAGTGTAATCACTGCAAACCTGGGATTGCAGGCAGATCAAGGTTAAAGCAGAAAGGTTTGTGGCTCAGTTTCTCCAGCTGAGCTTTCTGATAATCTAAGTAGGTGTATTTAACAGCTTTCATAGTCATTAAACTATTAGGAGTAACTTGGTTAGTGACTGTATTTCCAAAATAAGTTATCCATTAACATTATTTAGGTACCCATTAACTAACTACCTTTATAATAATATTTTGTACAATAATACACCAGTATAGCCATGTTAAATGGAAAGTAACAATCTACTTTCTTAACTATTTTCCAGTTGAGTCTTTACATAGCATGAAGCTAGAGGGGGAAAAAAAAGGAACAATTTAATTTCTACTTATGTGTTTTATTATACTTCGTAGATTAACATTTTCCTATATGTAACATTAAAATATATCCAGACAGAATGAAAGAATTGTGATTTTATATTAGAAAGGATAGGAATCATAGGTAGTACAGTTTAAAAGAACAGTACAAAAATAACAGATTGGAGATTTATCTGTATTCTACTAACAGCTTAGTTAATTAAAAGGCATACCGTGCATAATGAAATTATGGACAAGTTTTGAATGAACTCCCACTGCAATTGAAGATGTGAGCAGTTAAAAAACTGTATAAAATTTTAATTAGTTTGGTAGGAACATTAATCTTCATACTTTAGGATGTGCCTCCATTTCAAAAAATTTGGAGGTATGTGTCAATTTTGAGACGTGGTACATTAAGACATCTATGTACAAGATGCTTCCTGTAGTAAACTACTGACCACGTCACATGCTGCCTTTGAGCATCAGCTATGCTCGTTGTGTGTTTACCACTCAGAGCTCAGTCACAAATGCTTATCACTGCTACCGGCTGACATCGCTATTGATGGGTAGCACTCACAAGATCCCAGAACAGCTGAAGTGGGCAGTACTTTTTATGTTCCCCTGGCCCAGCCCCGTTGCAGCAGGGCCACCCAGAGCAGGGTGCTGAGGCCCACGGCCAGGCAGCTTCTGGAGGCCTTCAAGGAGACCCCTCAGCCCCTGGGCAGCCTGTGCCAGTGCTCCTGGTGTTCAGAGGGAACCTCCTGTGCTCCAGTTTGTGCCCATGGCCTCTTGTCCTGGCACTGGGCACCACTGGAATGGGCCTGGCCCTGTCCCCTTTACATTCCCCCTTCCGGTATTTATAGACACTGATATCATTCCCTCCTGAGCCTCTCCTTCTCTAGGCTGAACAGTCCCAGCTCACTTATCCTGTTCTCACACGAGATGTACTCAAGTCCCTCCATCACCTTCCTGGCCCTACACTGGACTCTCTCCAGAACTGGACCCTGCACTCTCAGCATGGCCTCACCAACAAGGAGGATCACGTCCCTTGGCCTGCTGGCAATATTTTACCAAATGCAGCCCAAGACACCATAAGCCTTGTTTGCAGCAAGGATGCATTACTGGTCACTCAGGCAGTAAGCACATGTGGAGCATTCCCTTCAGAAGGAAGTAAGCCTGGGCTGTACCATGGAGTTGAAGGAGGACTAGAGTAGATAACCTCTCAATAAATCAGCCTCACAACACAGACAGCGGACCAGATGGATCTGCACTCCAGTCTATAACAGCAATTTCTGTATTCCTGTGCTTAAATAGCCTCTCTGTGTCTCTCAGAGTCACACTTGCTGCCATCTCTGAGCAATATATGTGACCTTTTACAGACACTCTACAACATTTGTTTTATCTCACGGATATCACTCATTTGTGCCTTCAGTTCTAGGTGCCAGCAAAGGTGATCTCAATGACTTTTTGATGATCCTGAATAAGATTAATCTTTTCTTTCAGACGACATTCATTTTCACAGACATTCAAGCTACCTTCACACACACATAAATTTCCTCTACCTTGTTGTCCATTTTCCCCCACACTACTAAACTAAGGATGAGGAGATCCCCAGTGAAAAAAAATCCAAACAACCCAGTAAACGTGATACAATACCTTCACCTTGGTAGGTGCAAAAATATGCAAAGTTAGGTCAGATTAATTAATTAAATTTCAACCCTACTTTGGGACTTGCTGCTGTTATCTAAAGAAATATGCATTTTTACTACTGTTATTCTGTTTTTTTTTGTGTGTTTTTTTTTAATTATTGCAATGGCAGTATCATACCTTTCCCATCTCTGGCTTGAGTCCTTTCCTGTGCAACTATTAGACCTAACATTTCATCCTCTTTAAGAGTGGAAATGTCATCTCCCTGTCTGCTGACTGCTTATACACAAAGAATCAGACTGGAAATAAAATCCACACAGCATCAAGTATGTGACAAAGTGCCTGAAACACTTTATTTGACATCCATGGAGATGACATTAACGGCTCACTCATTGTTTCATCATTTCTGAGTAACGCACTCATCCAAATGCATGCCACTAAAGCCCTATCTGAAGCTACGCTCCATTTGCTATGATGCTAGTGGTGTTCACGTGATAGACTGGTAGATGTTCATGTGGATGCCTGGTAGATATGCTGGTAACTAAACATGATCCTATAGGTCTATACATCCCACCCCCTAATCCAGTTCTCTGAAATTTATTGACATGAATGGTATTTAACCACATTCCTCACAAATCAAGATTCTTCCATGTATTTGAATAAGAGAAGAGCACAGAAACAATACTGCAGTTTTCACTGGTGCAAACCTAGTGTGATCACATGACTTCTACCTGTATCAACTATAGAGGCTATTTAAAAATGGTATAACAAGATTTACAGCATTCCATCTTGTATTTGCTTCACCTATTTTTCCTTTTTATGCTACATTATTTTCAAGAATCATGCTATATCTGAACCTATAGTTGGATAAAAACTCTAAGCAAGGATCTAGCACATCAGAAAAGGAATTCATGGTCTTATAAGCAGATTCTTGACCGTTTTCTTGCTCATTTCTTGTATGTCCACCGGGGGACTGATCCAGGGTAAAATTAAATCAAAGGATCAAAATTCTGGCTTCAGGAAGTGCAGTGATAAGTCTCATTGGTTTTGGTAGGGCCAGAATTCCATCTACAAGGATTACTTCCTCTGACCTAAATGTGCTTTGAAACAATCCCTAATAGCCTTTGAGAGGCAAATGGTTCCTTTCATTTGTGATTAACTCATAGTATGTTCTGTGGTGTTATCAGATGTTGGGTTTTTATGTCCAATTACAAGATGATTAAATAATCTACACATTCAAAACACCCCTGTACTTATTTTAATAAGCCAAAAAGAAATGTTTTTAAGACAATTTAAATAATTATGAAATGCAATATTTCACTGCAACATTGGCAATACAGACACCTTATTACCACTTAATGTCATCAAAATCTTTAATAACTGCTGGAAACGCACTTCTCTAAGTGAAAAAAGAACTCCAAAGGGTTTTATCTTTCAGCCTCAGCACAGACTTTGCACTAGCTGTTAGTTAAGGCATTTCTAGCACAGATCCTTCAGTTAGTATATGCAGTGGCTGGGACACTAAGGAACAGCCAAATGCTCAGATGTGAAATTAATGATGTCAAGGTTCAGGAGATGGCTTTAGCACTGAGACACTCTGTGTTATCTGCATTGGGTGCATATGAACCGTAACGCACGCACTTCAGAAAACAAGTGGCTCTTTAGCCATGCTGACACTGTCAAAATTATCTGCATATGATACTGCTTCAGTTTAAAAACTGCTTTCAGCTTGAGCAGGATTGGAGGACAAATGGAGGTGAAACTTGACCCTGTGCAATAGAAAAACGTCACTGGAGGATTGTCCCAATTGGATGGATGCATCTCAGCCATGTTTCTGAACAGGAAGAACAGCACCAGCCTCTTATGCCTCTGACTAGTTGCATCTTCCCCCAGTGTGACAATAGAACTCTCTTGTGCTGCTCTGGGGCCCATGTGACCCAACAATGAGCTGATTCAGCTCATTAACTTGACATCTTCTTATTATCATTTTTTTCTTTTTATTTATTTGCTGCATTTGTTTTCTAGGACCAGCAGAAGCAAAGCAGTGGAAATATGCATGCACGGGTGAAACAACTCTGCCTCTTTGAGAAGCGTAATAGTTCTATCGGCCTGTATATCTTCCGCTGCTTTTCAAAAGGTTATTTGGACCTTACACAGAAGAAAATCCATGACATTTTTATTAAAAAGAATAACCGACAGGTTGGCTTTTGTGAGAAGCCAGCCTTTAAGAGCATCTTTACCTTCCTGCCCTTCCCCCCACCCACTGGCCTTATGTATTTATTTATTTAAGTAGACTCTGCTGTGAAGTACGTGACAGACAAACAAGCCAACCATACAGGAAAGGTAAGGAAAGTTGCTGACTGGGGACAAAATATGAGCAAGAAGAACCTCAGAAAATTCTCAGCCAAAGACAAGGCATAAGAAGCAGCCGAGGAACAATAGTTAAAGCTCAGACTCTAAGCAACATCCCTGAAACACCAGAGAAGTTTTCAGACTCAAACCCATTGCATACACGTATGCTGGAATGAAAGAACACTCTGAGTAAATGTTCTGGTTTCCTCCCAAATAGACTGGTCACGATTAATGACAATTTCTGTGAGACATCTGCAGATGCTGACAGACAAAAGGAAAACTAAAAAAAAACCATAACATAATGCAAACCCCACTGTAACTTGGCTGTAGAACTACTCTCCCTTAACACTACTGTCAGCTTCCAGAAGTATCTGACATCTACACCTGGCTGGGTACAGAAGTGATGTTGTAAGCCTAATTCACATAATAACAAGTTCAAAAGCTTACCTCTTTTGCACTTTTAATTTTGGCCAGGAAAGTGTACAGCTCCATTGTTTCAGCAAACAGAGCTCGGCACACTGCTTGATAGTGGTTCGGTGCCTCTGATCGGGTTGGCAGGTGGGCGGCACACAGCTAGAGAGAAAAATAAATAGCAATTACAAACAGTGCCCCATTGCTTTAATTATCACTACAGAGCATGAGATAAAATGAAAGGGAGTGCAATGGGATATTTAAGGCACAAAAATCCAGCATGGACATTTAAGCTAAGGTGGAAACTGTGGTATGTTTTCTAAGGAGAACGGTTGACCTCATCCTGTAAAAGTGGATAACCCAAGACATTGCCTTTTTGTTCAAAAAGAAAAGAAGAAAAAAACCCGACATAACTATGAAGGGAAAAAAGCAATCTTGCAGTATTAAATTTTGGAAAGTGTACCTAATTCAAACCAGTTTTAACACTGTACATTTCTTTACTTTCTTATGAATGTGGAAGAGAACTGTATTCCCATCAGTTCACGAAAGGACAGAAAGCAGTGGTCAAGCTGAAACTGATCTCATTTATTGAAGTGGTGCAAAGATTTTAAAAGTCAGCAGGAGCTGCAAAAGTACTGGCTTTCAAATGAGACATTCATGGATGTTTTCAGACATAGGTGCAGCCGATTTAAAGAAATACTGACAGATTTTTTCATACGCACTAACTGTAAAACTCCAAAATCCTATTCAAATCACTAATAACCATTCGCAACTTCCGCTAAGCAGAAGTCAGATTGGCGTCGCTTTTAGAGGAAAACATGCAGATCCTTTCTCTGACAGGAGAAGCCTCACTGAAAAAAGTCTTTCGACTTCAAATAGCATACGTATAAGCAACATCCAGCCTCATGAACAGGACTATTATAGAACAGCTGAGAGCTCATGCTCGTAGTTGTAGCCTTTTTCTTACACCTCCCTTGAGTCACATCCATTACTTCTTAGTGATGCAAGAAATGTTTGTCAGACACAGAACAAAATAATGTCTACAACAGTATGCTAGTGTTAAATGCCTAGATCCCCAATGCAAAACCTAAAATTCATCATATTCATCATATTCAACTCATCATATATGTATCACACTGATATATATTAAGATAAAACAAAAACTTAACTGAGGCTTTAAAATTTGCCTTTTTACTGCAGTTTCATAACAGCTATTTTCTCTACAGCTAAGACTGCGAACACGCCAAAACCTGAGGAAATAGATGGCTACATTCAGAAGATCCGCAGAAGCAAAGCTTGAAACAAAAGCCTCTTTAGGAGAAGAGCCCTTAATTAGCCTAGTGGCATATTTCTCTAAATCTCTCCTGTGTTACAGTGGTGGTTAGAGGACACAATACATGTAGAGCACTGGCTGCACTTCACGTTGTTTTCAGCCTGACTTAAATCAAAGCTGCCATTCCCAGATGTTGCTCTGTGGCCTCTGGCTGTGGGTTCCCGCTGATGCTGGCACTCACATTCGTGCCCCAGGGCCGAGAGAATTTCTCACCCAGGCAAAAAGTAACACGGTGAAGGAAAGGGGCAGGAGATGATGCTCTTCATGGCTTGGACACATGTAGCAGAGTGGCCAAAAAGGAGTAATGGGATCATGCTGCTGGAATGGGGAGCGGGGGGAGAAGGGAGGAAGGGCTGAGCAATGTTAAATCGGCTTAATCTCACTGACTGACTGCTTTCTAAGGCCACAGCCTCCATTTTATTTTTGATTTCTTTCAATTAGTATAACAACACTGAATTCAGTGGTCAGATTTGATCAACTTTCTTGCTAAAACCTCACAAGCACCATCTGGACTCCTGCTATAATCTACCCTGATTACTGTAACCATGTGTGTATAAACACTTTTAGCCCTAAAAGAGAATATATACATATTCCTTCCTTCCTATACGTTTTCAAATTTTATGATGCTTTACGATGACCACCAAACTTTCCTCATGCTCTTTATATCTACTTCTTGGTAATCATAGTGGCAAAGTTGAGACATTTAAAAAAACCTATTATTATTGTTTTTTAGCAAATCATATCTTCTACTTTGCAGGTAAAGGGAGAAAAAAAATGACACAGAAGCATTTCTCTGTTCCTAATGTGTGCTACCAACTCATACTACGAAGACAGCAGCTGTTAAGTATTTCCCTTTGCTTAATGGAAAAGACAGAATTATACTACATTAAAGCAGAGTGTGGTTAATTGGCATTCTTTTCTCTCAATAACTAATCGTGTTCTTACCTGCCTTACTATGTTTTCAGTAAGCTATTTCTAGTTATTAACTACAGCACAGATAAAAAGGGTTTCATTCTACGATGCACCACTTACATCACACACCACTTACAGGAATAGTAATGGCTATAATAGGATAATAACAACAATTTCAAAAAGGTCCTAAAATTGTTAAGGTCTTCATAGCAGAGAATAAAATCTTATTTAATCAGATGGCACACATGTTTTTAAGAATACCTGTTTTTCTTTATTTAGAAGCGTGTTAATTAGAAACAATTTGCATCAAATGCTCAGAAAGTTAATGAGTGCAGCAGTGGCAAGTTCAAGCAGGGGATGGATATAATCTTGATTCTATTATTGAACATGAAGTAAAGAAAAAAATATATGTCTGCTGTTAGAGCCAGCAGAAAAGTAACCACATAAGAAGTGAACCATTTGGTTTGTAAGCATTAGAATGCAGATTTTAAGAGGACCAGCAGCTCTTACCAGCTTTTATGTTCTGAAAAATCAATCTGAGCGATCTTAGATTATGTGAAGTCACATTATGCGTCTTAACATACGTTTTTTGGATAGGGGAACCAAGCCTGAGGAAAAACTAAAATGCTAGCAAGATATACTGATTTTTGTTTCCTTCATAGGTATCTACTGCACTTGCATGTTGTTCAGAAAAATAAAATCAGGGAGTCAAGACACACGAAGTACGAAATGTCACTTCTAATGAAGTACGAAATGTCACTTCTAGCCTAAGTGCACCATATTTATCCACTGAAATTATTTTGTTTTCTAAATCACATCTTTAATTTGATAGTAGTAGCGTTTGGAAAGCCACATTTCTGAAACACACCACAAAAATCAGTCAGAATGTTTTAATAACTGAGTTACAGACACAGCCACGTCACGAGCTCCTCCGTCTCCTACCATGTCATTGCAGCCATGGTGCAAGAAGGATTTAGGTCAAGTCTGCAATCTTTTCCAGCCATTCAAAGCTCATCGAGAAAGGGAAGCCTCTGTAACGCTGCTTATTCCGACACTTGCATTTTCATCCCTCATGATACAACTTAAAACTAGCCCACGGGGATGAATGCACACAGTGCCCAGAGCCTAATACAAGGGCTGTTTGTTCTCCTTCCAAGAAGTCTCAAACAGTATGGTTGAAAACAAATTATATGGTCTTTGCAAATGAGGGGAGTATCAAAAATATTATCAACTACTGAAATGTTAACTAGCTTGGTCTGTAATATTTCCATTTGTAATCACTGTGAAGGGATTTCTTTTTTCTGATTTTGTTTTTACTGAGCCTATCCAAAAACCAGCCTGACCCAAAGCGTTCAATCTTTGCTTAGATCACTAAGAAGATTAGAGACTGTTTCCATCCACATTTGAGGTTCACAGAAAAAAAGGCATTACGTAAATACCATAGCCTTGCCAGCTCCTTGGTCCAAATCACCCTCAATTGACTAGGAAACAGAGCGTGTCAGCCAAATCAGCATTAAGAGAAATCACAATTTAACCATCAGAAGAGATTAAGCAGCATTTCTTGGCTCTGGTTGAATATTAGGGACTACAAACAACTACAACGAATACTCACAGTTGAGTCACCTCCTGAAATCAAGGTGGGTTTTGCAAAACCATCTTTTTGGCTAAACCTATAATGCAAACTTTACCAAAACACCTGGCAGAGTGTATCTATGAATGCACCCCAGAGAATAAAAGGATCTCTTTCTCTCATGGCACACAAAGGCAAGCTATTGATATTATGCAAATAGCACTTCCAGCCTGCAAATGGCAGGCCTGTTAAGTGACCTAAAGCTCCGGAGAATTAACATAAGACATAGAAGATGTACCTTTTCCTTAGCCAAAAGGAGAAAAACTACTTTTAACGAATAGATCGCTGAACATGCAACTGGACTGGGTGTTACCTTCATCCCCTGCAGGACAGCACAGCAGCAGGCTCAGATAATATAACTGAGCTTGAGCTGTTTTCCCGGGTCGCAGTTATTTTCAGGAGGATTTTATCTCCATGCAAATGAACCAGATGTTGTGATTATTTGGGGGTGGGTTTTTTATTTTCATTTTAATATTTGTATCATTTTCATAGAATCACAGAATCTTTAGAGTGGGAAGGGACCTTGAAAGGTCACCTAGTCCAACTCCCCTGCAATGAACAGGGACACCTACAGCAGATCAAGTTGCTCAGAGCCCTGTCCAGCGTGGCCTTGAACATCTCCAGGAATGGGGCACCCACCACCTCCCTGTGGAGCCTGTTCCAGTACCTCACCACCCTCACTGTAAAAGACTTTTTCCTTATATCTAACCTAAATCTACTCTCTTTAAGTTTGAAATCATTTCTCCTTGTCCTGTCACGACATTTTATTGCTATTAATGTGAACTTGCAGGAGCCATCCGCCTCACCAGGAAATGCACACAGTCTTAGTGAAAAAAAAAACAACCCACCTGTGTATTTACAAAATCCAACCTAGCACTTTGCTCAGCTTTATTATTCAGAACAAAGTTAAAGGATAGACTGTTCAGAGGAGTAAGACATGTTTTGACAGGAGTCTGGAAGATGTTTCCGTCTGCTACAACCACCCTTGTGCTTCCTATAAGGGAGCTTTGCTCAGTGCAAGTTCAGAGGCAGCTGTCACAGCAGCTGGAGCTGCTCACCCAACTGCTGCTCTCCTGACCTTTCTGAACAGAGGTTTGCCCCAGCTCCTCAGCAGGCCAAGGATGAGCTGCTCCCCGAGGTACTGTGAGAAAGGACTTCAGGGGAACACTAACAAGGTAAGACTGTGCTAACACAACAGGGATGGCAGCAGAGTAGCTGTTAATCCACAAAATCAATGAACAAGTTCATAGAAAGTACAGAAAGTATTCACAGAAAGATACTATCCCTGGAAAGCTATCTTCAGAAGCTTTTATAAATCTTAAATAGATATTTTAAATGATCATTTCAAACAGGATGTATGCAGTTCTAATCAGACATTCAACACATACTAAAAACTGATCGTGTCTCTTTACCAGACTTTTATAAGACCTGGGTTACGAGAGAAAAATACCCCTTGCTTCACTCACATCTTAGTCATGTCATTGCGTTTTGGCAGTACATACGGTTGTGAACAACTGTTTTCAAGGATGAAGCACAGGAAGAGTAAAGTTAGACCAGAAATCTCTGCTGAGCACCTTGAGAACTCACAAAGAATAGCACACACTTCCATCAAACAAGACTGGTGCATTAGTTTCACAAAAACGAATTCAACGATTCCCACTGGTTTTATGCTTTTGTAGCTCTCTATTAGGTTTAAATAATAATAATAATAAATATTAAATAACAAGTTTTGTTACTTATATACATTAACTATCTTTTACATTTTGTATGTGCCCAAGACAATTCCTCTTCCCTTAATACGGCCTGGGCCAGCCAAAAGGTTGGGCACCCATGTTCTAAATGATCCTCCCCACAAAATGGCTTAACATACACGCGAAAGGTTATGAGGATATAGTACAGGCAGTGCCTGGGATGGGCTGCAGTACTTTTTGTACACTGCATTTATTTTTGGAAATAAAAAGCAAAACTTGAGCATTTCAACAACGCTGGTATGAAACTGATGCACAATAAAAGCACTCTTCTCCAATACTTTCCTCTAAACAGAATATCTGTCCTGACACCATTTCTTCCAGGTGCCCATTGGCTCGAAGTGCTGAGTGCTACAGTTCACCTTCTTAAATTCTGCAACTATTTGAAAATAGTCTTAACTACTTTTCCATGATATTAAACTGAACTTAAGCACTGATGATAATGAAGGTGAAACGATGAAGGTGATGTTCATCCTGTTACACATAAATGACAGTATCTTTAGGGAGAATAAAAAGTCTTGCAAATATTTAACACAATTGCTAACACCTTAGGCAGGAATTAGAACTTTCACGTGTGCTAAGAAAAGGAAACCACACTATAGTATAGATTAGAGACTACATTTCAATTGTCAGGCTAATCCCATATTTTTCATGATCAGTGATCCTCTTTATTAGCTTTCTAAGCAATCTGACCTTTTGACTGTCAGAATAAGGACTTCAAATGAAGGCAAGTCTCAGTTTTTGTGAGGTGATATTTCCACTGGGCAATTTGAAAATGTTATTTTTTACAGTCAAACGGATTTTATGTGCTAGTGCAGGCTTCCTGACAAAGCTACATTCAAGTTTTCATTTCTTCTTGAATGCTATTTAGCTATTATTACAGCTCAAATATACCCCCAGCATACAGCTGTGTTAGAATATGTGTTATGCGTATTGTTAGCCTGTTTTTCTGCAGTGCCTCTGCACTAACAACATCCTGTTTCCCAAAGGAGATGGTTTCAAAGGAGCCAATTAAGTGAAAACCAATGCTGTATTCTCTCTTAGTTTCAGAGAAACCATGCTCTGTTGTTTTTTAGCAGAATAATGAAGGAATTAATATAAATATGCAGTAATCTGAATGTGCTGGCTCTTGTTCTTCGACTATTCAGTGGCACATCAATGAGGTTATTGATGAGCAAGGGCAAAATCCTACAAATGATATTTTTCCCATTCTTCTACATGAAATGTCAACCCCTGCAACATACAGCAAAGCCACTAGTTAGCCTGTCAGCAGCAACCATTTTCTAAAGCTGTCTGCTTCACAACAAGGCAGCAGCTCTGCGCATTCAGCAGCTCTCATCTGTACTGCTCACACTCTGCCTGTCGTGCAGAGCACCAGCCCTGCACCATCCCCAGGGATGGGATGGAGGCATGTGGGTAGAAAGCTACCTTCAGAAGTGGAGTAGAAGCGTAGATGGGGAAACATGATAACACTGGATAATTAAAGGAGAAGGGGAGTATCTGTACATATCAACAGGGTTACCTGTGCAGCCGTTTAGCTAGAAGCCCATTAAGTTCTGGAACCACCCTTGACATTATTAAATAACTTAGACCCAAACAACAGATAGCAGAAGGTTGCACCCCTGCAACTTGTTTGGCTGTCAAATGTGCCTCCCTCCTTAGAGCTGGTGGGTGCTTCTTACTGGAACTGCTCCTTCTCAGCAGAGAAGAGACTTGGTTTTGTACCCAGCTGCTTGTTATGTGCAGCAGGACAGACACCCTTCTATTCCTCTCTCCTCAAGCCTCCACACATGCATATGAAGTGGCCTGGGCTTGCAGGAACTGTCTGAACAAAATAGGGCATCTCTGGAAAAACAGTAGAAAATAAAGAACAAAAGAGTAAGAAAAAAATCATCAAAAGGCAACCAAACAACTGGGAATAACTCTCAGTGCAGAAACAAAATCTGATACACATAAAAAAAGGAAGGAGAGTAAGGCGGAAGAAAAGTTGTTTCTACACCAATTCTCCCACAGTACCCATTAATCTCCTTACTAAGCAGTTCAGATGTTTGGATACTTACTTAGTGAGAGACAATGTATTAATGTAAAGCAGTTTTATTCACAAGCCACTTAAAATCCAATTAAAATCTATCAACTAAAATAAAAACATGCACTTTCCTCGGCAGCAATTTACAGTTCATGTATAGAGCTTTAAAATGTATGTGTGTGGGAAGCTTGTTTATTTTTATGTAAAGTGCTGAAACTTCCCTCAGCAGGCATAATAATAATTTGCTTTCATGTTTTGTCCTGAAGCATGGCTTTTCATTCCTATCCAAAAAAACAGATTTCCAGCTGCTTAGCCAAACAAACTGCATCACTAAACACAACAAGCTTTTAAACTTCACCTCCAATGAATAAATCCAGCAACTTCTAACCAGTCTCATTTTGCTTTCATTACATCTCAGCATATGGAAATCCATTCCTTTATGTGTGCCCTCTCCTTATTTGTAATGTTTTTGTCAGGGAAATCAAGTCTCCAAACTCTGATGGTACCAGAAAACCTAAACAAAAATTCTTCTTCCTTTCTTCTAAGAAAGCATGCTTACATTTTAAGCTACTGAATCTATACTGCAATTATCTTATAAAGCGTATCAGTTACATAAATGTTAATATTTAAAACATATGCCACGTTAAGGTAACTTTGAAGGAAACTGCTTAGCCCACAATTTACTGTACCTTCACTACAAAGAAAACACCGTATTTCTGAACCAAATATATATCTTTGCTTATTCAAGCAAAAGAAGATATCTAATGAGACAGAAGGTGAAAGGTATTATTTTCTCCTTAACTCAGTCTGTTTCAAAAGGTGGAGAGCTTTTTTGTCCACCTTCTCTACGTACACTCTATTCCTGGAAATTACCTCTAGTATGGTAATTACTAGAAATTGAATTATCTAACATCAACAGGCTTGACATACACCCTATTCATAGGTAGGATTAACCACCTGTAGGGGCTGCAGATGGTGTCTGTATTGCCCTGACTGCTCAGACGCATGAGGGAAGGGCAGCTTTACAAGCTTTTCTTTATAGCCTCCACAATTTTCTTGCCAATGGCAGCAACAGAAGTAGAACCACCATTCTGTCTCACATGCAAGACCATACCAGGTACCCAAACCAGCACCGAGTCTACGTTGCATATACTCTCCTATCATTGTGACACTGAATTGTCATTTCTCTTTTGCTGGTGAAGAACTGAGGCCAATACAGAGCCCATTGAACTGGTCAGGATTTTTTTTCTGTTTAAGAAAATAAAAAACTTGGGCTCAAAGCCACAGTTGTTCAAACCATGTAGAATACTACAGCGTTTTTCCATGATATCCCTGCTTTGTTAGTCCATTTGCTACAGAAGATTTTAGTTTTCATACAAAAATTTAGAATGGAAAACTGTAGTGAATAATTACACATCTTGCAGTGATTGGTGTTTTTCTTAGGCCCTGAATTCAAAAGAACACATTTGGAACATAATTTTCATTCTTTCTAATTTAGAGATCGTGGAGATTCTACGGCAATCTAAAGACTGACCTCTTGCTCCAGTCTTAAAGTACATACATTTTATTTCAACAATCATTGTGAGGGTGGAATAGGAATTAGTCCTTCTTTCTAATAAGGATGAACAATACATAACACAAGCTGAGAACCCAAAGATCCAAAGAAAGAGATATTCACTCCTGATAACTAATTAAATTCAGAACTCTTCTTCCCTATTTTTGTCTACTTCTTTTCTAACAGTGAAACTGCGTATTTCAAAATATGCCACCTGCAGAAGACAGCAAAGCACTGGCCAATGTCTGACTGCAAAATCAAACAAAGCTTCTTACATTTTTTAAAACGCATTTGCACTTGAAAATACTGAGCATTCTTTGTGAAATGGAATTCCTTTGTATACTCAAAAAACAACCACAACAAAAAAGGCACTGCTTAATGTATTTGATGAGTATTTCCAACTCTTGTTACCTTGTTTTTAAATCAGATATAATAGTTTTCACTTTACATTATTTCAACCACATCAGGTAAGTCTTATCATCCTCATCCATGAAAGAGTCTAATAGAAACAAACATGTTCTATGGTTAAATGGATATGTTCTTAGCAGAATACAGCAAAGGGGAAAAAAATCACACGCTACAACCCAGCTATGAGCTACCTCTTCATCAAAATCATACTATCTGAGGAGAACAAGAGAAAATGGAGGGAGGCTAATTACTTTCCTAGCTCTGCAGTCAAACGGCGCAGGAATGCTTTGTTTTCAAACACAGCTCTCAAAATAATTAAACCCTTTTGTGCCAAATATTTTAAGGACCTGTGCCATAGATAATTATTTACCTGTTCTCAGTTACATATCATGAAAGACGTATCTCTGCAAGTGGGGCAGGAACTCCCAAGCTCAGTTTCTCAACTTCAAAGTTAGCTTTAAAACCACTGGCACTTGCAGTGGCATCTACTGCATGTCCATTGAAATAGAAGCCTTTTCATGATACTTTTACCAACTCCTTTCAAAGCAGAAATATGAAAACGCATTGAATCTCTGGAAGCTAATTAATACTGTAATGACCTCAAACCATGGAGAGTAAAGTTATCAAAGTGGTGATCACAGAAGAGCACTCTCCTGCATGCAGTCAAAGACCAATTGTTTCTCACTGGTAACTCTTTTCTGTACTGACATTGTTCATGATAGAGACATTTTTTAAGGACAAAACTTGAGGGAGCTATTTTAATAATAAATAAGAACAAAGTACAGGTAACCACAGATGCAAATGCATAAATCTATTTCAAACGTTGCTACCTTTGGCAAGACAAAAGACAGTTTAACATCAGCTTTGTATTAAAGGGCTTGATTGTGATGGATGGAGGAACAAATCTAAGATGCTGGCAAATTGTCCAAACTGGAGTTTGTTGACAGCTGTAAGCTGAATTTAGGAGACCATCACATCTACAAGAGCCTAGTGTAAAACTGATGAGTGCTAAAGCTTGCAGCCTGTTCTGCCAGCAGAGATAGTTGATAATATAACTGTCACGTCAAAAAGCCCCAAATGAAGTGGTTCCATGGCACTTTTTGCCAGTATCATTAAATACACTTTGGGGTCCTAAAAGAAGGAAGACTTCAAGTGCAAATAGAGGGCAGAGGAAGACAAGGAGTTGTCCCAGTTCCCTCAAACTCCACACGATACCAGCAGAGCTGCCAAGAAACCATCTTGTTCACAGAGTCTTTATTAGAAGGCCTCAACTGTTGCCAAATTAACCTCGGAGAGGTTATCTTTACCTGCCCAGGTGGTAAAGAAAATTACTAATCATGTTAGTGTGGTAGGCACATAAGACAACAGAGATTAGTGGGGGATGGATGGCCTAGTTACCTTACCATTTACCTCACCTCAGCAGTTTGCTCCCCTGCACCCAGGCAGGATTCATATCTGGGAGATTACAGGGCTCTCCAACTTCATTTTTTTAAAGCGGGAAGTGTCCTGGAGGTGGCAGACACTGTTCTGCTTTAACTGACCGCTGTACTGGACTAAGCAGGCAGAGGAATGCCATGTCTGCCACCAGGAAGGAGGAGGGCAGCTTCCATTGTCCCTCCTCCTCCTCCAGCTTCTTGTGAGAAAAAGCAGGCCCAGGGAGGGGAAAAATGTGTGTGAATATATACATATATATTCCCATGGTGTTCAGAGGTACATTGTTTGTGACTATTTTGCGATTATTAGGACCTTTTTTGAAGGTTCCCCATAACTGACAGTGTGTGTAAGCAGGAGGCAGAGCCTCTCCAGTCCAAAATGGCCGAAGTAGAAGCCAACATTCAAGAGCCAGAAGCTCTGGCATGAAGATTTCAGTGCTCCTCCTGAAGCTGTCACCATGCAGCTCGGTGCTTTTGGCAAATGGCAGACAGATTCTTCACTGGAAAATCCAAGTATTTTGGCTCTCAATGCATGAAACACCATTACCAGGACAACAAATTCCAATAAACACTCCCTCCTTTGCTCACCAACACATTCAAAGGTGAAGAAGACGAATATCACATGTTTAAAAAGAGTACAGTGGCTAATTTCAAAGTAAAGAAGACTACATGTTGACCTCCAATTACATTGCCCAGAATGAAAAACCAAGGCAACTCTTTAAGACACCAAATGACATCACTTTAATTAATGAAACCTGTCTATCAACCTAATTCATTTGAACACTTGTCATGTGCAGAGCAGCTTTAAAATTACATTAAAGGGATTTACACAAACCATCTCTAGTTTCTTGAATAGGCTGAAGTACAGAAATCCCTTACTTTCTACACAGGTTTATAAAAATTAAATGCAAACAGAAGAGAAAAATTCAACTCCTGACTACTTTTGTGTGCTGCCTGGAAAACATGTTTTCTACTTTATACCTTTGAGCCATTAAAAATATTTCTACTGTGACAGAATTCCTCTGTCCAGACATGAAAAGACTTAATAAATCATGCTGACTAATACTCTCCTGAACTTCAGAGGTTTTTCATATGCTTTTTAATATTACATGCTACCACAGAAGTGAAAGCTTTTTTTTTTTTTTAAAGAAAAAAAAAAAAAAACAACACTATAGCTTTTCTCTGCCCCGGTGCTGCCATGTTTTCAATTATCTTTTCATTTTAGTGGATTCAGGTCAGTGATACTTGACATCTATACCTGCGTGAGTGAAATGTATAAAACACATATACGGGGACTTGTTACACACAGTACAATTCAGTACACCGATCAATTGTAAATTGATTAGAAGGGAACAGTTCATAAAGAGACTTGGTTTTTATCTCTTTAGCAAGGAGCTCTCACCTCACCGAGAGCAATCTCATCTAAAGCAAGTGTCAGTCTTACTGTTCATCTCCAGAAACTTAGGCATGCCAAAAAGGAAAAGTAAATACAATTGCTCGTTATGACCTTCTTGTCTGGGCTCCAAGCTTGTTTTGCCCTAACGAAAAGGCAGGCAAAAAACATAGTTCTCTGTTTTGGCTTAAATCACCCCAAGTATTTTGCTCTTCCTTGTCATCAGGAATTCAAAAACAATAAAGCAAACTCCTAGTTTATTTAGCATTTAAAATCAAGTTTCCATTTCCTCTTTCTCCCAGAAGTAAATATATAAATAAAACAAAGGGTTTTGTTCTCAGGAAAAAGACATAAAAAGCAACTCTCTGTTTTCCATCCAACCAGGCTTCTAAGTGTCCCCTTTATAGGCTATAAACAAGACAAACTCAGAGCTGAGCATAAAGCATTGCTTCCACATGCATCTGGCTTCTCTCAGCATGAGCACTGTGCCCTCTCCCCATGCCAATCACCTAAATCCTTAGTGATTGGTTTGAGTAGTGATGGATGCTCCTCAGCTCTGCCAGTTCACTGTACCTCCCCACACAAAACCCCTGAATTCCCACGCCTGCTGCTTTCATCTAGCTTCCAGGCTAGTCTACATCTTCTCTTCAATAAATGCTCTGCCAAACTTGGTAGAGTCAAGGAGTTTATCTCTTGGGACCATTTCCTTTAGCTTCATAAGTTAATAAGTTATTAGCGAGGCTACCAGATGAAAATGTTCAAGAAGTTTTGCACAACTAAGCATTCAAAATTCATCTGCAGAGATGCACAATCTTCAAGACTGCATTGCCCAAGCAATACAGCAAGGCAAAGTGAAAATTCATTTAAGAAATTCACTGAAACCATCACCCAAGAAACCCCCTGCTTTTCTCATTGTGGTAATTCATTACAGATATTTATTATTCAACCATTTAAAATACACTTTGGGCCATGAATCCTGTAGATAAATAGTCTTTTGAAAGCCACCCTGTGAGACTATTCCACTTACAATACTATGTAAGGATGTCGCAACTATATCTTTTAAACAAAAACCTACTGTAAAGTTCCTCTAATTAAGAAATGCAAAACATTCCCTGTCTCCGAGACCAATCTTTGAGATAAATATGATATTCTGACTTCTAGATTCAGATCTTCAAGGGCCAACCATCTAATGCACAATTTATTTCTTTGTATCAAATGGCCTTATCTCACTTAAATATTCTTTTCCTAAAATACTACATGCAACAGTACACTAAGCAAAAGTGGAACAGAAAATAGAATCATGGTAACGCAGTAATCAGGAGCATATTAAAACAATCATCTAGCTCAAACAGAGCGACGATTGTTTTGGAAAATCAGTGGTACTTCTAAGTCAATTCAAACAACTTTCCTCCAAATGTTTCATTTCTTTTAATACTGTTACCAGTACTGAAATAAATGCACCAAAAGGAACTTTGCCTCAAGCTCAAGGCTCCCTCTTGAATAATTCAAAAGCAAGGCAAGCACATTGGCTTAATTAAAGGGCCCCTGCTCAGTTTCTTCAGTTTTCCCTTATTGGTCCTACGTACAATATGCCTCTATAAGGAATTAAGTAATTTTGTAGCAACTGTGCTGCTTCCATTTTTTTAAATTTTTTTTGACAATGCAATTACATTATCCTCCATGTGACTCCAAATTAGCAATATTGACAACAGAGATACCAACAGGAAAAGCTTCTGAGCATCCTCAAACCCAGTCATTTGTGTCCTGACAAGAACGGGAAAAGGCAAAGCTTCAACTGGCACCTTTCTTCTTGACATCTCTCCAGCATGGCGTGAGGCTGAAATACCTCACAGAAGAGAGACTCGAAACTTTATAGCAGACCATACTTGGAGACTGCCATTGGCACCTTTATTTCAGACTGGAAGGGCCAAGATGTTTTCATCCAGATAAATCAGTCTGCCTAATTAGTTCCTCCCCCCATAAATCCCACTTCTCTCATGACCTTAGAGCATTACAGCTACAGGAATGCCCATCCTGCCCCTTTCAATCACAAGCTCTATACAGACAACTTAAAACAGCAGAAACAAGTTAATCTGCTGGTTTGAATATGGTCTGTAAGTGCAGCCACTGGGAATTTTCAACACTTAATATGGTATGAGAGAGTTGTGCATGGTGATTTTGTATGCCGTCATTAACATGTTAGTCTACCAAGACATATATCACATATATAATGTAAATGGTATGAGCTGTACTGATAAGGTACCTGCAATACTCCCTAGGACATTACATGGAATTCGAAGGCAACCTGTGTCCTACAGACACAAAAGACGACACCATGTGAATCTGCATAAAAACATCCAGCATTTCTGTACATTTTTTAAAGCAGTGGGAGGAATCGGTAAAGTTAAAAGCTAGCTAAAACACTGAAAATCCAAGATTGCAAAACCTACATGGGTAGAAACAAGATTCTAACAACGATGAACCTTTGCCAAATCCTGAAGTAAGACAAGCTGCTGTCCTAGCCAATCTTTCTGAGCAGATCTACTGCCTTTACTAGGCTGACAGTGAATCTGAGAAATCCACTGAGGCCTTCTGTGCTCCTATCAGTTTCAATACCTGGAGAAGGGAGACATATGCAAGCTGATGAAAGGCAAATCAGGGCCGCTCTAGACAGCTTGCATCGCCAGCCTGCACTGCTTGGCCAATTGCCACAGCTCCTCCGCAGGGCAGAGGAGATTCAGGCCACTTTGGTAATTAATGGCAGCTCTACTCTTTTTTTTTTCTATTTTGTATGGATCACTACAGCGGCTCTGTGCTAATTGACCAACCATTATCCTGATTCCAAGCCATTAGTTAGAATTTCAAAATAATTCGATCAAACAAAACGTACCTCATAAAAGTAAACACCCATTGATCTATTTTAGCCTCCGGAGTCTATTTTAGGCAGGGGTACTGTTACTGGGTAACACAGGTTCTTTGAGAATTCAGATTAAAGCTCATGTTCTGATGTGTTATCTCTGACAGACTGCTTTGCACATTTTAGATATTTGTATTTTTAAAGAGAAATCCAGAGGTTTTTCACAGCAAATTGTGCCTTTTGCACAGCAGGGACACCATTACCACCTAACACCATTACCACTAAAGAGTCCTTCCACCTCCACTAAGAACTGGAACTTTATTTGCACCTACGTATAAATTATTTACAGTAATTGCAACATAAAACAGAGGAGAAAAAGTCCATGCCCAGCTCTGCTTCTTTTAGATGCAAAAAGACCACACACAAATTTCAGACCTATTCTAACCTACCAATATAGAAAAATTATCTGAACACCCAATCTGTGTTTCCTGTTTTTGTTGGACAACTCCTTGGATTCCTCAGACTATTTTAGACCTTAGACAGGTTATACCAGTATAATTACACGAATTATGGGTACAGGGTTTTTTTAACCAGTGTATAGATGCTTTAATATGAGCCATAATGGGAAAGCAAAAATTGCCACAGAAAAGGTGACTTGGTTTTGTGTCCCAACCTGGACACCTCAATCCACCTAAGCCTATGCTGATGCAAGGGATGTTTTATGTGTTCTATGTAATAATAATTAAAGAAAGGAAAAAAAAACCACTTTTTTTTTTTTTTTTTAACTGAAAAACCCAAATCCTGCAAGACAGCTTCCTTGCACTCATGTTTGGTATAATGTAGTCCTATGCAAAACCAGAAAAAACCTAGAAGTTGTGATCAGTACAGAATTATTACTTACAATATTTATCTTTTACTTGCAGAGTTCTCAGCTGTCATATATCTGCTTCCTCTGCAGATGTTTATAAAGCCCTCTGTATCAAAACCATGGCATTACTGTTATAAGATTTTATTTTAAAACCAACAACACATTGCTGTAGCCTATACATTATTAAGATTGAAACATGCAGAGATGCTTCTGTTTTTTTCTGCGTGTTCTGTCTTCAGCTCTGCTCCCTGGGCCTACAGAGCACAGGAGCTCCATACTGATTTCTTCCATGACTCAGCCCCCAGCATAGTTTACTTAGACAGTTCTTCGGTTGTGCCAGCACAAATGTTCAGGGGGCTTTACAGCAAAACAGAGGAAGAAACTGACAGAGTTAAAGAACAAAACAAAAACCTTTTTGTGATGCTTGACTAATATAGGTGATGTGGATCCCAGCCAAGGTGATAAAGCAGACAGAAGAAAAATGCTACAGTTCAAATGAATACCTGTGACATACAAGATATGGGCAAGAAAAAAATAGCAGATTTACTACATTTTGAAGACAACTCAAGAGTCAGTTCAAAGAATGGTGAAGAAATAAGAAAATGCCTGTGGATGCATGTTATTTTGTTAAGATACATTTATTCCTTTGTTAACTAAATCTGAGCAATTGCTCTTCTGAACCTTCACAGCATCTGTGCATCAGTCTGAAGACCTGGAGTAACTGACACAACAAGGTGTACCCTAAATCAACATGCTTTGGGAGGGGGGGAGCCCAAAAGGGAATGCTTTTAAGCTGCCTGAACATGAGTGGTTGAGCAGCAGTCCTTGGGACTTTACACTGCTCAATATTGAAGTCTAATTTCTGTAAACACGGTACAGAGAGAAGAGAGGTGGCCAAGATGTTCAAGGACCAGAAGCTCTGCTCTGAAGATTTCAGTGAAGATTCTGGCCAAGGAGTGTGCCAAAACAAGCCACCTACCTGTGCCAATCAGCATCAACCATGGAGGTCCATCCTTGGTGGCCCCAACTCCCCAAGGGGTTCCACGTCACACCAGTATGACACGGGACTGGTGTTTACAAAATCATTTTGGGAGGTTTGGGTTTATTTCTAGATTACAAGGAGTTAAAGTGCAAATATAAATACCTAAAGGAGAGTCTGCCTCCCTCAAAACTTAAGAGAAAACTTCCACGAACCCAACAATTGGTTCAGGAGGTTCCTCGACATTAGAAAAAGCATCGCAGGCACTAGGGCTGTGTGTACAACTGAAAATTCAGAGATAGATGATGATTAATTTTCAGACAGCACAGAAGGACTTCCAACCCACTGATTTCAACATTTCCCCCCATGGACATACAAAAGATGTACGTAATCTTTTTTCTAAAACAAGATCCACCAAAACAAAGAGTGGCATGTGACATTTGAGTATGCTAAGAACAGAATTCAAAGGAAGAGAGCTGATCACTTGTTATGAGCAGACAACTGGGGCACTGCTTATCATCTCAGTAAGGTTCCAAGATATTCAGTTTCAGAGAGTTACAGGCTATGCTGCAAATTGCCTGTTTCAAAATGACAAATACAGTACAGCAGGCTCATATAAAGTTGCTCAGGTCAGTCCAATTCTAAACAGAATTACTTGCAGAAAGCTGCACCTTACCTATTCTAACCTCATGAACTAGGTACAATTATGGGCCTCTGAATTCCAATAACAGAAACTCTTTAACTGTCTGTCATAAACAAATACCCAGATTTGCTTTTAACCGCATTTTCTGGTTCCTCTCGGACATTACACTCATATGTACCACATACATGATAATTATACATGTCTTCAAACTCTGCCTCCAAAACACGTAGATCTTTTCATCCCACCTCTAATTGCATGGAAACAGAACATATTCTTCTTTTACTCAAATACTCAACACATGCCATAGATAGTTGAACTGTACTACCAGAGTACTGAAAACAAAACACAAACAGATCAGTATCATCACGGTAAATTTCAATTCTTTCCAGCTGAACAGAGACAGTCTACACTTGAACTACCAAAATACAAATCAACTAAATTGGAAAATTTATTTTAGAGACCAATGCCAATGACTACAGGACACATAAAATAGCTACATTATGGGATTTTTTTTTTCCACAGAAGCATAACTTACTCTTCCTCTTTGTTTATGAGCAAAGCACACACATTAATTTCCACCAATAAAAATACTGCAAACTGTAATGTTGTTTACATTTGTTATAGCATGATAACACAATACTGCAACATGCTGCTCTAAAAACAACTTTCATGCAAATTATAAGGTTAGCATGGAGATTTCTTAAGTATGAGTTTTGTTTACACAGGGGCCTGGGTCACTGATTTATCTCTGTGAAGCAGCAGTTGCATGACAGTTAATTTTTGATCAGAACTAACTAACATTGTCGTTGAATTACCTCAGAATGATTTCTTAGTAAGGCCCAGGTCCAGAGGCCACTGAGCACCTTGGGGCCACTCACCTATATTTGTCTCTGGCACAAGGTGTGGCTCAGCCACAGGTCAGTTTCCTGCACAAGCTGAGTTACTTTCGGGTTGAAAACGTAAGTAGGAGTAGGATATTGGTTCATGAAGACTACTGTCTCCTTATGTGTCTTGTAAGAGATGTAGAGAGAAATATAGTAGAAGGGAGGTCAGTGTCTAAACTTGAAGATATCACTGACTGCACCTCTTCTATGAAGAATAATTAAGCTAGGGGCTAGTACGGTCAGTAGCAATTCATATATAGCAAATAATACAATGCAATACATCAAAGCTGGAAGAAATGACAGGGCTAGAACTAGGATGGCAGCTCAACCCAGCAAATACCAGCACAGAACAAAACTTGGTATCAAATGGATTAAGGAAGCTCACAGAGCTTTATTCATATATGGAACATGAAGAGGTTGCTGACCTAGAATAAAGGACAGCACTAGAAATGAGTTTGGAGATGGGGCTCAGGCAAGCAGATGTTGTTAAGCTGCAGCTTAGAAAGCACCTCCAGGTTAACATGAGAAGTGGTGCTTCCATCAGACTGCAAAGATCTGTGGGATCAGGAGTGAGATAATGCAAAGATTAGGAGGGGAATTAGAGTTTGAGCATGATCTGGAAGAGGCTGATGAACTGCATCATCTTGTTTCAATATCAGGGAGAGCCACATGCCATGATAAAGGTGCCACGACAGGACTCTCCACACCCTTAGCAAGCCTAACACACCTCCTGGCATGCCAGGCCCACTCTGCATATATCCTCTGTTGACACAATGCTGTATGTGCGATGTAAACCTGATGCACGCCAGACCCCTTTAGCCTACTTTTTATGTCCTTGTTAATGTGTGTAGTTAACCAGGATATGTGGATTTCCCATACTGTATGTGCAGAGGCACTGCCTTTGTTGTGTGTACATGCTGTGGATGAGGACAGGCAAGAGAGTCCCAAACACAGAAAGGAGTTGCCTGAAAATCCAGTCCTTACTGTTTCTATTTCTTCCTTCATTTGCACCAGATCTACCAGGTCTGAAATATATCAAAGTCTAAAAAAGTTAAACGTGGCAAGTAGTATCTCCTCCCTTCATAGATACATTCTTTAAAACAGTCAATCAAGTCTACATAGCAGGTTGGTCCTGCCAAGGAAATCAAAAGCCAGATCAACCAAGCATACAGACATACAGCAGAAAAGCCCATCTATGTCTTCTCCAAAAAGTGGCTTTGTCAGTGCCGACCTTGGCAGAGCTATTAAAAACTCTTTTCCCAACTCTTGGGAATAGATATCCACCACATTACTCAGAATTTTCCACATAAGGGGCGGGTTCAGGATTGACCTTACCTAGTTTAGATTACAGCAGAACTTGACACATATATTACCTATCACTGTGTTTTAATCGCAATACAGGCTCACCCATATTAGCAATATAGGAAAATTCAGACTAGGTGGTAAGAGAGGCACTGAACTTCACAATAAGGATCTGAGACGCAAGTCTTATGAGGAGTGGCTGAAGGAACTGGGATTGTTCAGTCTGGAGAAGTAGAGGCTAAGAGGAGACCTTATCACTCTCTATGACTACCTGAAAGGAGGCTGTAGCGAGCTGGGAGAAGGTCTCTTCCCCCAGGTAACTGCTGATAGAAAGAGTGGTGAGGCACTGGCACAGGCTGCCCAGGGAAGTGGTGGGGTCACTGTCTTTGGAGGTCTTCAAGAAACAGATGTTGTGCTGAGGGACATGGGTTAGTGGGCACGGTGGTGATGGGTTGGTTGATGGTTGGACTTGATAACCTCAGAGTTCTTTTCCAACCTTAATGATTCTGTGATTCAATGACCCTTTTTGGAGAGAGATGAAAAACATAACCCCATTTCAAGGACAAAATCATGTCCATACTGGAGACTATATAGTCAAAAATTTAAAAAATCAATACAAGTACCATACAGCTCACCTCCACTATTTTTCAAGCTTGCAATTTGAAGAATGCACGGTAGGCGAAAATGATTGTTGCTTAATTAAACAAGCAAACCTGCTTCAGCATTCACTACAAACTGCAGAGGAGAAAGCTTCACAGTGAGTCTTGCTAGGAGAGAATTACAATAATGATGCCTTATGGTCACAAGACCACACACTACTGTTGTGCAACAGTCAGTGGGTAAATAAGGGTGTAGCCTGCAATATGGCTTAGCACTGGAGGGGAAAAAAAAGTCAAATCCAAATCATGGTCTTATCCTTGAAAAGATTTGAAGTCAAGAAAAAAGAATCTCACAGACCTGCACAAATGTGAAAAATGACAAGAATGATAATGCTGTTCTAGTACTGTCAGTGCATTAATGATGCAGAGTAATAAAGGCAAGTCACAGAGTTAAGCCTGCAGCAAATAACTTAGGTGAAAACAACAACAGCAACAGAAGAGAATTCTGAGGGAGCTAGGAGTTAAAGTTAGGATGACGTAGAACTGACAGCTGAAGTCCATTCAGTTCCTTAAAGTGATACACAAAAGCAATACATTTCCAGAACAAAAATAAATGGATAAGCAAAAAATAATACAAGTTTAAGATGCTGATTTTAAACCACGTAAGTATGCAGATACCTCAGGCCAGGGGAGATGTGCATTAACAAAGCTAAAACAGAAAGTCCACCACTCAGCAGCCTTCTTGGTTAAAGACTGACCAAACATTTTCTTATGCCCTCTGAGTTCTAGGCACATGTACCAGTGTAGCTGAAGGATTTCAGAGAAGCTTTTCAAACTTATATTTTCTTGCTTGCAGACATTACGTAAAGAAAGTGCAAAATAATCACCCCTACAAACCCCTCTGCCCTCAGCTCTCCATATACAGGTCTCTAATAACCCAGCTTTGATTGTTTCACCACTTCACAGCATTTGTGCCAAACTGGAGGAAAAGAGGATATATTGATTGCATCTATCCTATACAGCGCGGACATAAAACCATACTGTTTGCAGTAGCTCCTACAGGGGCTTAGCAGCTTGCTCCTCCATGTCTTTGCTGCTGCTAGCCATGCACAAGGAAGACACCCGGCAGCAAGGAGGGAAAAGCAGCCCTCACTTCCTCCTGCCAGGGCATTAGCTCAGGAAGCCCCAGAGGCAAGGGGCTTGAAGGGGAGAGTGTGCCATCCATCCTGGCCTCCCCATCAACTTCATTGGTCCCTCTGACCTTCATTGCTTCTCTGAGGAGGGGAAAAAAGGAGGCTTTAAGAATTTAGCATTATTTATGTTAAGGGAGGAAAACGAGGTGTCTTGGTCAGGGCACTAGACACACATACATGCATAGAAGTCACTGTGCTGGGTGGTGAGTGGATTGCAATGAAGTGTGTAGAGCCCTGTCACAGGGAAAAGGAGGAACAAGGGGATGTAAATCCTCTGGGAGATGGGCAAATGAGAACACACCATGAATTTTAACTAAGTTTATGAGGAGTGGCTGTCAATGCTACTTTTCCAAATAACACCACCAATTTAACTATGTGTCCAAAAGCATCTCAGACAAAAGCTATTCCCATTCTACCCTCCTGAGAGCTTTCCTCTTTACTGTCAGCCCATTAAAAGCACCCAGTTTTGGAGGAGTCATTTTTCTGCATGCTAATACATCCTTATGTGTTATCCAGGATGCTCTATTCCAGTCCCTTAATTTCTGTGACACACTGAGCTTCTCATCCTTATGACGAGATATGAGTTGCACTTAAGAACAAGCAATATACAATGTTCAATCCACTAGTACATGAAACATGCTTATGAACATCTTTGTCTCTACTAGAGACTCTAGAATTTGTAGTAAAGACTACTCTATCGGAAACAGAGGATTAAAAGCTTCTAAATCATTGTCCGTGGTAGCCCAGATAACACTGAAGAACCTGTTGCAATTAAAATTCCTAAACTGTATTTCCAAATCTCGCAATTCAGGTCAAGAACCACAATCATAATTATAATCAGTGAAGTAGTGTATATTGACTCACTCCATACAAATAAGCTACACTTATAATAGCAGTCTTCTGCTTCAGTACAGAAGGGAGACAAAGGAAGAAACTGATGAAGAATCATTAAAGCAGCGCTGCACTAATAAAAAGGTTAGAAAATTGAAACAACCTGTAAAGTAACCAAACGCACACAAAGAAATAGACATTATACCCGAAGGCTCAGTATCCAACACAGAGATGAAATCAGAATGTGATATGAATGGCAGACCCTAAAGTTATGGTCTTGCCGTGTCTTACTGTCAAAATGAAATACTATTTTTGCAAGCAAGCTTTAAAGAACCAGGAAGATCAGAAATCAAAAAACAATACAGCTAGTATGAAACTGGACAAGAACACAGAAAACAGATGATAAGGACAGTGGGATATCATATAATCTGCCTATTAGTGTACCTTCATGACATCCTTATAGGAATGAATAGCCTCAACTTCCTCTTTGTCATCATCGTCATCATCCTCCACCCCCTCATCCAGCGCATCATATCCCTCATCTCGACTCCCGTCGGTTTCTGTGGTGTTGGTCATGTGGTCTATCAGCTGCTCCAGTGGAGGACTTAATTCCCGCTCTTCATTGTCCTTCAAGCCATAGTCCAAGGCTTTGTATATAATAATCCCTAGGGATTCAATAACCTGTAAAAGTAAACAAGAAATATTTGTGAATGCCGTTCAACACTATTTTCTGGCGTTTGCATTACAAATATAGCAACTGAAAGGGTAATCGACATCAAAACCTAAGAGAAAAATGATCACCTACTACCTTCAGTAGCACTTCAGTAACGCAGCACATAACATGCAAGAGCAGATCATACCACATAACTACTGCTTTCTTATTTCAAAGTCATAATTTAAAAACAAAGCAGGACCCTTTTAGATTATTTTTCCTTTTCACTTCTAAAATGACAAATGTCAACAGACAGAAGTATAGATTTTGTAAGATTACATCACATACATATGATCTTCTTCTCCTGGAAAGAAAAAATGAAATGAAAAGAAAAGAGTAAAGATGCCTTTTTCCTCCCTTGAATGGCATCTCCTCCAAATACTTGAAAACTGGCCTTCAGCTTCTGCATCTCTTCTTTGATGTGAGAAATGTCTGGAGACAGCTGTGGACATCCCAGTATTAACTCACGGAGCACCGGGACATCAATCCCCAGGAATTCCTTTGGCTGCTGCACATGCTCCACTGAGGCTATCAACACCTGAATTTCATAGTAATGAGGTATAATCATGAGTTTTCACTGAATTAAAGATTTTCGTTTTGTGCTCTGTCAAGAGCAAAGCAAGCAAACGATCCCTTACCCAGTGAAAGCTAGCAATAAATTGCCAAGAACATCTCAAAATGCTAACTGCCCATTTTCTTTCTTGGCATGGACTATTTTCCCTAAGAATAATGCTGAACGCTGTCTTAACATTGTAGAGATGTAACAAGATGACATTCAAAGTGAGGAGTTTGGAAAGGGGTTTTAATGCAGAGGGAAGGAGAAATGGGCTTGCAAGAATAAACCACAAATAAGGTAATGGTAGATGCTGGGAGATCCTTGTCTGACAAGGAAAGGACTGGAGCTATTGCATGTAATCTCCGATCTTTCCTGTGTGTTGTGATGGCCACTGTGTCACACAAATGAGCAGTGTAGGAGTGGTTGGCACTAGGGCAACTTTAATAACAGAAGTATTTCTAAGCACACCAAACCCTGTCATCAAATGCCATTTTCTCCCATC
Organism: Gallus gallus; assembly: GCF_016699485.2. Taxonomy (NCBI): domain Eukaryota; kingdom Metazoa; phylum Chordata; class Aves; order Galliformes; family Phasianidae; genus Gallus; species Gallus gallus. The sequence goes on along the minus strand of NC_052533.1, from coordinate 96,696,504 downwards.
GGGTTTTCAGTACTATCCTGGTGAACAGTTTTAAAGCAGATTTTTCAAAGTCCATTTGAGTAAATTGGGCTACACATTTGGATTCTCAAAACATTAAATCTGACTCTCCAGCAACTCATTTGTTCTTACACTGCAAGTGGTTGGAGGCTAGCCAAGATATAGAAAGGTGGGCCTACTAGACAGCTTTGTGAAGCAGCTGTACACATGCATACTTCCTTTCTCTGCTGAGATCTCTGTAGTGCTAATTCACTTTGCAAGACAGTGGTTAATAAACAAATATAAAATCCAATAAATAAAAAACACCCTTTTAGAATCTATTTCTAATAACTGTAATAGCTCAATTCACTAAATACATTCTATTGGTACTGAGGTGTGTTTTCTCTGACTCTGGTTCTCAGTGCAATCTCAACATAAAGTCTTTCAGCAACTGAATGGGAACAGAAGAATTACCAGTTACTTCCAACCTGAAGTGGACCTAAATGAAAACGAAGTACAAATGAATACTTGTTTTGATAATTTACGCACCTGGGATTAAGCCCAGTGTAAATGATTGCTAATTTTAATAAAAATTAAATTTGACAGAGCCTAACATTCATGAAAAAGACTGAAATGCCTAAATTAGATGCAAATAACGTAATGTTGTATGTCATACAGTGAGAGCTGCAGAACACTTATTCTGGATTTTGCTACGCCAACACTTGGAAAAAAAAATAGAAGGGGGAGTATAAAGAAAGTACACACTCCCTGCCTCTTTCTGTTTGGGAACATTGGGAACAGGATTAAGGCATTCAGGAGCACCACAGCTAAAGCTGGATGACAGCTGCTGCATTCTTTGATGTACCAGCAGTGGGGCTTTTGCAGTTCAGTAATACGGCCTGCGCATTTTTACGTCCCATGAACAGATTTCCTAATGCATGCAAAGCTGACAAAACATGAAAGCCTGAAGCAGCACCAATTCAGACCCAGATTTCAGTCTTTTAGCTCCTTATTTAGAAGTCATGATCAAAACTGTATTTATCTAGTGCCTGTCAGTATCATGGGTTCACCGCGCCAAGAGACAAAAAGCACTGAGCTTCTTAACTGAGAAACTTTGAGTTGCATTAAAACTGAGAACATTCTGCACTCTGAGTAATACCGGTTTAATCAAGGCTCCTGTAAAACCACAAGTGCCATACGAATACCAAACAGAAGTCCTAGAACCACCCAACCTTCCTACCTGAGCAAAATGACTAATGCAACTTTACACACAAAAAAACTTCCACATTTATGTAAGTAGAACCACAATGTACGAAGTTAGACAGCTCACTGCTTACTCGTGAGCGCTGACCCTTTACCTGTAACATAAATCAAATACAAGCAAAAAAGGAAAATATTTTCATGGTTGAATGGATAAGTCAATAAATATGTGGCTTATTGAGCTGGATAAACAGGGACTGATACAGTATGGCTAAAAAAGCATCAACTATTTTAAAAGAAATCAATAATTCTGCATTGCACTGATTGTTAATTGAACATGAAATAAATACTTCCGGCACCTAACAAGTGACAAGTGCTGACACAGTTTTGATTTATATCCATGAATACAGAGTTATAGGAGGGGGAAAAAAGAGTATAAGGAACTTAACAAAGTGCTGTTTTAAATTAGAGTTGTACATTAACACATCCAAACATGTACATGCCAGTGAAAAGAGTGTCAGTACGAATGATAAACAAGGCTGCTTGATTAGCATTAAAAAAATATAAATCAAGTTCTGCACCTTGAGTTTTGGAAGTCATTTGCTCCTGGCTGATTTAAATTTTGGCAAAGGACCTGATCTCTCAAATCAATCAGTGGCTAAATAACTTAAGAAAATAAACACGGAAGCTTGCATTGTTTGGCTTTACACCTTCTCCCCAAGTTCTTTTGAAAGTCGTGGCTTCAGACCAAAAAAAGCCAGCAACAAACACCAAGCATTTCCCACAGACTGAACTTGTACTCTTATGCTTCAATCATTAGCAAAAGGGGAATTCTGTCTCACTGTGAGCACTCTTTCGGTTCCTACACCAGCCTGGACTTGTATTATACTCTTATTTTATAACAAGTTGCAATAAACTTGCAAGAGACTTTGCCAGAATGCACTGACTTTACACATGGTGTCCTTGTGTTCCTTTTACACACACTAAAAACAAATCCCAAACCATTCATCTCATTTTCATAAACAAACACCCAATGGAACTTTCCATTCTGCATACATTCCTCCAATACATTAAGGCACGCCTCTCAGAAAGGGGTTCATTACTTCCCAGGTCTTCTATAGGGCATAAGTCTTGCTCTTGCCGTGAATGCTGCCCATTTCAGAGTCCTAAAAGTCTTCAAATATTCAGACCCTGTATAGGAGTAAAACATGTCCTAGACAGTGAAATCACTTCATTTCACTTATTTAAAAAATAATAACATTGAGAAGAGTCCTTTTTCCCCTTACCATAGATGTTTCTGGCTCTTTCTGAAACTTGGGCAAGAGGCAGGATCTGCATGCCATTCCCCCCTCCACTCACTGCATTCACAATAGGCCACTGTCTAAGCTTTCATCCCCTTCCTAGGGTTTGCTTCAGTTTTTAAACAAAGCAACAAAGCCTAAGGACAAGCTGATACTTAAAGCAGCAAAGGGCTTTTTTCAGCTCGAATTCCTGTCCATGCCTGAAGTTCACGTTCTCCCTTCCTCCAAAAACCATGTATGTTTTGTAGCCCTAAATTGGGATTTAAAAGACCATAAGCCTCCAGGTACTAAGGTGAGTGACTTAGAGCTTTCCTGTGGGGACCTCAAACACAGCAACTAGTAATGATGCTATTTACATTACTACTGCACTGTTTTTCATAAATTCTATTTTTTTCTGAATTAAAAATATTCACAATTATTAAATGCTCACACTTCTCACTAGCAGATCTCCAACATATTTATGACAGAGAATAACCCTGCCTTATGGTAAAAGCGCTGAGAGCCTGAGGACAACCTGTAGATACTCACCCACCCTATCAGCATGCCAGAGGCTCCATGCCACACTTCAGGTATTGTGACATGCTGCACAGGCTTATTTATAGACACCTCTGAAATCAAGGGTAATATTCTACTGCACTTTAGGACATGCACAAGTTTTTGTGGTAAAATTCTGTGATACAATCCAAAAGATAGGTGTATTCAGATCTTATAACTGTTTGTCTCCAGCTAGATAGAGCAGAGCAAGCTACTGCCCTGACTGCCACTGCCCATGGTAGCAAAGGAATTCACTTGTTTCTTCAGCATCTAATTCTGTAACTGAGGGACCTCACTTCCAGGAAGGGTGAGCAAACAGCCTGGTCAGGATAAACCCAGGTACACATTTTGGTTATTCACCTCGTCATCAGATGTCCTACATAACTCTCAAGGGTACATCTCAGCAGGCTGTTGTCACAGACTGCTGTTACCACAGACTGCAGGTACACCAATGTCAATTTTACCACAGCGTTCTTTGGCATTAACAGGCCAGTACTACCCAGGTTTTAATAGCTGGGGACACAGCTAAATTTAAATATGACCTTCACAAAACTGGAGCAACTTGCAACAGATGATCTAACAACAAAAGTGAAAACTTTCAACTGCTTCCAGTTGAGCAGCAAGGATTCAGAGTATTTGCAGTGAATCAGGTGAATTACTCATATCCAAAGGATATAGACATAAGATATAGGAATATTTAACTTCTGGGTGGTGTTAGTTCACAACGAATGCAATTAGGTACTGTTTTCTGCAATGTAATGAGGCTTGCTTTTCAATAGAAAGCAGTAATAAAATACTATAATTTGCTATTTAATATAAAGCAAAGAAAAATCTGAATATCCAGGCTGGATGTGGCTCTGGGCAGCCTCGTCTAGTGATTGGCGACCCTGCACATAGTAGCGGGGTTGAAACTCGATGATCATTATGGTCCTTTTCAACTCAGGCCATTCTATGATTCTATGACTCAAAACAAAAAATTAGAAAGGAAATCACAAAATCACAGCATTGCAGGGATAGGAAGGAACCTCAGAAGATCACCGAGTCCAACCCCCCTGCTAAAGCAGGTTCTATACAATGCACATGAATTGAAATGCGTACTTTTAACTGGATCCAATCTGTTTTAGGTGCATTCAGATTTAGGTGCATTCAGATTTAGGACAACTTATCTATTGTATTCAAGGATAGACCTTCTCTAAAACGGCCTTATGTCTTTAAGTCTATCAACCACAGTGTGGGTACAGAGACCGACCGGCTGAATCCTTTTTACTATTCAGTGATAGAATAAAGAGATTCAGTGGTTGAATTCCTGATCAAAGACACAGAACAAGCTTAAAACATACAAAGGGGACATCAGCTTCTTTTTTTTCCTTTGTTCCTCCACAGTGAATACGTAAAAAAAATTAAGCAGTTAAATGTTCTCGGACCAGGATGCCTCTAATAAAATGGCAGTAAATTAACTGTAAGTTTATTAAGGTTCAATGTTGTATAGATCTCCAAGTTACTCAGAGGTTCTGATAATTGTAAATATAGAATCATGGAATGATCAAGGCTGGAAAAGACCTCCAATCCAACCAGTAACCTACCACCAGTATTTCCCCACTAAACCATGCCCCTCAGTACAACATCTAGATATTTCTTGAACACCTCCACAGGCAGCCCATTTCAACACCTGACCACTCTTTTGGAGAAGAAAACTTTCCTAACAACACGCTCCAGGACATCAGTGTCATTCTTACAGTGAAGGGCCCAAAACAGGACACAGCACTTGAGGTGCAGCCATATCTGTGCTGATCACAGAAGGAGGATCATTTCCCTGCTCCTGCTGGCAACACTATTTCTGATACAAACAAGGATGCCATTTGGTCTTCTTGGCCACCTGGGCACAAGATGGCCATAATACACAGAAGATACAGAATCAGACCTTGTTACAAACTTCTGTTTTAGTTCCCTTATTACCATACAACATCTCCCTCCTCAGAAACCCTTCAGAAGGCACCTGGACATGGGCCTCGACAGCCTGCTCTGGATGGCCCTACAGGAGCCAGGAGGCTTGGACAAGATGGCATCTATAGGGCCATTCCCACCTCAGCCATCTCGTGAAAGCCACAAAGACGCCATTAGCCTTCAGAGCAATGCTTACTATACATAGGAGATAGCTTTTTTTAAAGAAAAGTTTGAATCTAGTATTAAGCTGATAAAACTCAAAGTGGTAGTATATCAGAATCATTTAATACTGTATTTATCCAACCGAATAAATTACTCTTCTCTTTAGGACATATAATCCTTCAGTATACCTGAATTTACTAAATAAAATTAGGTCCAAGGAAACATATTTTTGTTTCTGTTGTTGTTGTTTAACTATATCTAGTCATTAAAAACAACGACAAGTATATAGGTTGACATAGAAATAGAAATCTATCAGATAAAATTAGTAGGCCAACAGAAAATAATTAAGTTCACCACCAAAACCAAACCAAGCCACTGAAACTCCAAGGAGCCAACTGTGTAAGAGCTAGAAATTACCATTTTTCTTATCAGTCTTTTAATAAAGCTTTATCTATGTTACAATAGAGTATCAGATTAAATACAGCAAAGGATTTTGCAGTGAGAGATAAGTGACTACCACAAGAAAAACTGGTATAAAGAAAAGGAAAGCAAGTTCAGTAGCTCTGGTCCTCAGAACTCACGTGTGACTGGCTTAAATTTGGTTGATATTGCATATCTGCGTACAGTCTGTAGTGCAAGCTATGGGAGCAAGATGATAAAATAACCTCTCATGAAAACACTTAGAGTAGCTTTGATTCAGTTCAATTTACTTTAGTCATGAAGCGATACAAAATCAATGCCTCCTTTACTCAAACTGTCTACAAAGTTCAGCCAATCTACCCAACAATTTGATTTGTATTAACTTCTTAGCCTTCCCACACAGATTTCATTTCAATCACTGCAGTTGTCTGCTACAGGCTTTGCCCCATTTTAATTAATCCAAAAATTAAGCGAGTAAATACCAGCTGCAATGTAAGCCATCTTGTGACTCACGAACTTTCTCACACCTATTTCCCCCAAAATTAACAATTACAAAAGCAGAGCAAATAAAATGACAGCAGAATGAAAGCTATCATTTCAAATACAAATTCTAGATTAATTAAGACCTTACATTAGCATGTATGTCTTACAAGCTTCTCATCAGAGGCTCTCAACAGACTTCACAAAAGCTGGGCTGCTTTCACTATAGTTGTCCGACCTAAATGTGCATTTCAAGCATTTTGTATATGATGAACTTAACAGAAGCAGATGAAGCACCTGACACCTCTCCTGATTTAACTGCAGTTCTCCTAAAATCCATCTTTTTCCATTTCAGAAAATATGTCATTTTCATTCTTAACTGACTCCTCATCAGCCAAATTGTTGCAATTTTAAGATTTCCTTAGCTCAAATTCAACCATGTTATGAACCAAATCCACACATAACAATGTTAACAGGTCCTTTTTAAAGTTATGTGCCACGAAAAAGGGATGGCATACCTTCCTGCCTTGCAGTAAGCAGCATATATGTTAAATATACACAAAACAAATTTAATGCTGCTGGTGCTGAATACTGATAGGAAATAAAATAAGCACTGCTAAGAATATTGTCCTTTTCATGCAGACAAAAGGAGAAATTTTCAGGAAGTCCATGGCATACTTGTTTTTACTGCATAACAATCACAGACTACAGAACTACCTTGCACCACCTTATGGGTAAGCACTCTGTCATATCTATCTAGGATTTACTTCCTAAAGAAATTAGTGGACATCTGCAGACATGGTCTGGGAACAAAAAGCTAAACAGTTAGACTTGTACTGAGAATATTTTTTCGAGACAGATGAGCAAGGAAACATGAGATTGACATGAAGGACATGACCTGATCATGAAATCTGTGCATTTTCACACGGACTATCACGATAGCCTAAAGAATAACGTATATGCTAGTCATTTAGGTCACGTATGACCTCTAACCCCGACTGCAGGATGAAAAAGTCTATGCAAAGCTCCCACCGGTACTGATATTCTTCCATGCCCTCCTCCCAGTAAGCAGCAACATCACATCCAAGCGTTTGGGTCACTGGCAATCAAACAAATCCTCCTCCAAGACTGAATGCCTAAGTGAACATAAAGTATTTTGGTAATGAGCAAAGGGAGTTAGTACACAATTACCTTCGAGCTCTCACAGTGGCCTCACTGAGATGACAAGGATTTGCTAGAATAATGCAAGAAAACACCAGCAGGCACTGCTGACCAAGTTATCTACTCATAAGTACATATAAGCCTGACAGTATTTTTTTGGTCTGAAATTCATATACAGTGATAGCACGAGAAGCTGCCTTACCCTAAACCACAAAGCAAACAGAATCTATAGCCAAGCTTCAGCAAAAACTTTAGCATTTGCTCTTTGGGCTGTAAAACCCCAGAAAAATCATATATGAAGTGACATTCAGAGTTTGCTGCTTCCATGACTGTTCCTTCTGAACAGTGAAGTCCTTCAAAAAAGGAAACCATATTAAAGCATGCCTCTATCACAATTAAAAGCTATTGATAAATTAATCATACAGTTTATGAACTAAAAAAAGAAACCCATATGCATTTTACATTCAGATTACCAAAAGAAACAAACAAACAAACAAAACACTTAGAACCCAACACGTTCCAAACTCTGTCTCCTTGCAGAAACCTACACCATACTGCCAGAGTTTCTACAAAGCTCAGCCTCTGGCTTCCTAATGAAGCAGAGATATTATCTACACAATTCATTTAGCTGCTTAGATAGCAGCCAAGTTACTAAATATCTAACCACTGGTGGGGAAGGGTTAATACAAAAACACATCTGTGTACACTGTCTAGGTACTCTGGAACAATAACAACAACAAAAAAAAGGATTAAGTTTTTCTTTTTTTTAAGAAAGGTTACATGCATTCCAATTAACTAGCCTTGCTGCCCCCAAACCAGTAGACAAATTCTACCTATTGAGTGCATTTTGCATTGCTTAGGGATGTTGAGAGTCCCACCAAATTAGTCCAGGAAAAGCCACCCCTGAGTTTCTCCTGCAATGAGGCCTTATTAAAGCATGTGCTGCTACTCTCCCATTCTTAGCCAAAGTAAAAGCCCCATTCTCAGTCAAAAGAAAAGACAGATACACAAAGATGTGTATAAGAGGTAATGTGGTATCAAAAGGAGGGGGGAACAGCAAGGCAGAGTGATTTATAACACGTGTAAGACTATTATAGGTCAGCTCTAATACGGCCCCATACAATTCAATCCTGGATCAAAGATTCACAATAAATTCCTCAAAGCTTCCTGGAAATATAAACACCCATAGATCTGTCATGCCTTGGAAATGAAAATGATGCTGCTATGTTACCCTGTCTTTTCTATCCACGCTACAGAATGGGAACCCTACCTGGAAAAAGAATATAAAGGTGTTGTTTGTACTGTGGTGCATTTCCTGATTCTGAAAACATTACATGTTCTTTTGTAAAAAAAATCAACTACAATTCTGAATTTGTAATTTTGTCATGGCACCTCTAAGTCAGAATGCAACTACCCACACAGTTTTCCTAACACAATGAAGACATTACATCTTCCATCCAGTACCGGAGCCAATTTCAAATGTAAGAAACGTATGGGATTGAAGGTCACATGGAATTTTCCTAATTACTTGCTTCTTGTGAGACCTCACACTAAGCATTTCCCCTTTCCTCCAGCAGTTTCAGCCCTGTTATATGAGGATATTGACCCATTTTGAAAGCTTTGGATGAGAAGTGCTGTGCAAGTCTAAATTATATTTCTGCACATCACACAAAGACTTAAACTCAGCTGGAAGCCCCTCTCATCATCCTGTTTTCTCTACGATTTTTGTTCCCTATAAAATAGGCGAAGGAAAAATAAAGAAAAGTACAAGCCTGAGGCTAATGGTTAGGCATATCAGCTGGGTGCAATGCAGCACACAAAACTGCTTTTCTTTATGAATACAAAGCAAGATGTAAGAGTAATTGATTTAAATGTAAATAGCACAGGTAGCCAGAGAAAACAGCTGCAAAGAGTAGACTATCAGATTATTCTAAATTTTACAGGAAATAAATTCTTAACCTTCATCTCGCCACACTAATGTGACTATATCTACCAATCTACTCTTCCTAGAAAATGAATGTCTTGAAGTTTAAGAAAGAGGAAAAATGGCAACATACATATCTTTAAAGATTACTGATGATGCCCTAAATTTTGGTCTTTGAGTACAAAACTCTAATTATTTTTATTATTTTTTAAGATTTTAACGTTCTATAAATTTGATCATTCCTTTCAGGAATAGCTTTTGTAATAGACACAGCATGGCAGTCCACACTCAAATAGAAATTGCCTAACAATTTCTTCAGACAAAAAAAAAAAATTTAAAAGGCTGTTTCTTTAGCTAGTTCTCTAAGTTAAATCATTTTCCCAGGTGCAGGAGAAAAGCAGTGTACCTGTCAGAAGGTCCATTACAGAAGGAACACTGAATTTTGCTGGAGTTTCATAGGAACCACAGCTCTGAAAAGGTAAAAACATTCCAGTCTAGCAGAGAAAGAGGTCAATCAAAAGTAATCTCCTTCGCTCAGAGAGACAGCCATTTTATTGAATCAGAGAACTTTTTTCCCTCTTTAGTTGTACCCCCCCAAATGTTATTTAATGATATTGAAGAGTGAAAGAGCATTATTGTATTACAAACATAAACCTAGATTTTTTTTTTTTTTAATTAAATGTGCATAATAGTCAACACCTTTGAAGGAGTTAAAGACCAATCAAACCACTTTGAAAGAGCATCTGCTCAGCTACCTCCATGGAACCAAACACTCAGTTTTTCAAATGTCAGTGAACAATTTATATCAGTGAAGCCTAGAGCCCAGAGTGATGGCAGAATTTGGTTTTATTTTCACCTCATTAACCCTTCTGCATGGACCACTTTTCTCCACTGGCCAGTAATGCTGATGAGTCTTACTATCTTAACTGGGGAGGATGTGGGTCTTCTGTGAGTATCACAGACAAACAGAACTGACACCACTGCAGAGAACACTGGTTTTATGGTATAACTATTACTTGTCTGGCTCTATGTGCAAGTGTGTCATCCTCATTTCTCCACGTACCCTGACAGTATGGTGTTTGTATGGCGGTCCAGTTCCCCATATCAGAAAACTGCTGAAACAGTTGACCTTCCCCTTCTACTCTGCCCTCGTGATGCCACATTTGGAATACTGTGTCCAGTTGCAGGATCTCCTAGAAGGAGTCCAGCAGACGGCCACAAAGATGATTAAGGGCATCTGCCATATGAGGAAAGGCTGAGTGATCTGGGTCTGTTCAGCCTGGGGAAAAGAAGACTGAGAGGGAACCTGATCAATGTTTATACATATCTAGAGGGAGGTGGGAGGCAAATGGGTGAGGCCAAGCTCTTCTCGGTGGTGTGTAGTGATAGGGCAAGGAGTAATGGCCTAAAACTTGAACACAGAAAGTTCCACACTAACATGCAGAAGAACTTTGTTATGGTAAGGGTGACAGAACACTGGAACAGGTTGCCCAGAGAGGCTGTGGAGTCTCCTTCTCTGGAGATACCCAAGACCTGTCTTGACACCTACCTACCTGTGCAACCTACTATGGGGAACCTGCTTTAGCAGGAGGGTTGGACTTGTTGACCTCCTGAGGTCCCTTCAAAACCCTAGGATTCTGTGATTTCCTGAACAGCTTAGGAAAATAAGAAAAAAAAAGAGATGGAGGGAAGAACAGCCAGATGACCCCTCCAGCCAGGCTGACCAGAGTCCTGCTGTGCTCCTGGGGTTGGAGGGGAGCTCAGGAGGGGGCTGGGGCAAGCTGGAGCGGGAAGGGCCGCTCTGCCCTGTGGCAGCATCCATCAGCCGTGGCTTCAGGCCAAGAGACAGCACAGCACTGCAGGAACCTCAGAGCTATATTTACAGAAAAAGAAATGTCTATTTCAACTGGAAGAGCTGAGATTATCTGTCATGAGGAGCGGCAGCATGACTGTGCTAAGCTATTTCATATATTTAGATAGAATGCTTGGTGTAAACATAAACATTTCTCTGACGGTATTTCTACATCTTCACAACAGACTGTCTTCTCTAACCTCCAATTTTATCTAAGAACATCGCGTTTTACTTAATATTTTTTAGTAGAGACCAAGTCTCAAGAGAGAAAAGCTAGGAAACCTTGCCTTCTATAATGGAGATTAAAAAACACAAGTTTGGGTTATTTTAAAATTATATAAAAATTAATCAAGCTAATCAAAAGCATGACAAATAAAGGAAACTTAATTTGAATAAGATTATTTTAAATTAACTAATATAATTTAACTAGTATTTATTAGTAATATAATTCTAATAATGTGAAAGAGTTCTCAAGGTAGAGCAAAATACTCCAAGCATTGCTTCCCATTTTCCTATTTGATTTAAAAAACAAAAACAGACAAACAAAAAAAACCCACTTAATTCTTAAAACCCTTAAAATCAAATTTGTAAGGATTTTTCCATTATGCTTAAAGGTGTTCTTCACAAGTAATACCTGACGTTCTACAAAGCCCGGGTGCAAAGGAACGGGCTGACTGGAAATGCAACCTTTCCTGCTCATTCCCCTTACCTAATTAAGCTAATGAAGAGTATTCTACCAGAAGAAATTGAGCTTCTCTCTGCCCCAGAAAGTGTTCTATTTTTAGATGGTCAGGCTGAGGTAATGAATAATGTTTATGATCATTTTCAGCACAGCTCCAAGCTAAAACATATTTTCCAGGAATTGGCCAATCTATGGAACTATGTACAAATGTCTTAATAGCACAAGGTAACCTAGAAAGTTGTACAAAACAGTTTCAAGAGAAAAACATTTTCTTCCTCTCTGCAGAAGGTACACCTAGAACTGTGGATTACTGCTCAGCAGAAGGCGTGCCTTCAGGGAGAAACCTCCTCCACTGTGCAGATGCTTCAGAAGTTGGTGCTCCTATGGGAACACTACATGAAATGTAGGTAGGATGGCTAGCAGCCACCACAAACTCAGACTATAACAATTTCTGAAAAAAATTCAGCTGAAGGCAAGACTTAACAATTTTAGAGAATATATGTTATTTGCCCAAAGCTCCCTTACTGGTCTTTTGACTACAGTCAGTTTTTTTCTGGCCTGATTTACAGCTCTTTCCTCCATCTTACTTCAAAACTGATGTGCTTCATCTTACTGCAAAACTTCCATTTTGCTCTTTTCCAAACTTAAAAAATATATCTAATGTTAATACTAAGATGTTCTCAATAGATCATTTGTCACTGTTTTGTAAGGAACAGTAGCCATTAAACCTAGGAAAGGAAACCTGGGACAATTACCAGACATAAGTTTGCTATGAACATTTACAATTTTTGCAGCGTTCATTATTGAGGGCCGACATTAACTGTGTTTCTAGTTCAGGCCCCATTTCTGTGCTACTGGACTAATCATCACTAGGAAAAACCAGAGCAGTACTAAGCCTTTTCTCTTCTAGAACTCATTAAGAACTAAGTGCTCACTAGCTATAGAAAATAAATGTGAAAAATAAATTTAGTCTTGTTTCTGCATTTATTTCCCATCCTATGACTAGAATGCACTATGCTACAACATGGCTGATGTCTCAGACACACCACGGCTTGTTAAACTAAGGCAACTCGTACTGGGATAAAGCACTCACACTCACTAAAGGCATTGCTACATTTCAGTTTTCAAGTAAAATAGGTTTGTTAACCCTACTGGAACAGACTTTTGACAAACCATATTCCTCTTAACATAATTAAGAAATACCTTCAGTGCACTAGAACAAGCAGAGGAGCTGGAGTTCCTTTTAAAAAAGATGTCAGTAATTTAGACTCTCCAAACAAAATAGCCTGTTTTTCCTCCTCTAACATCAGTGCACTTCCTTGCTGCTACTGTGTTGTGAAACTGAAAGCAATTACCACCAATTCCACCATGTAGAATTACCAGAGGAATGTAACAACCATTGTAATGTAATACAACTGAAAGGTAAGTTGGAGTTTTGCATATTAAAAGCTGAAATCATACAGGTATACCTATATTGCACCACGCAAAGGAAATCATATGAGGATTATGGATACTTTGACTTAAGTAAAAAACAAGCAAAAAATAAAAACAGAAGGAAAGTTTAATATTAATGACAAACATGTTTTTTGTTTGTTTTTTAAAGACTTAAAGACTTCAGCAATCTGTTTGTCTTCTTTTAGAACATCTACATTTCTTTCTGCAGGTCCAATTTCAGTCACATTACACACAATGAAATATGGAAGAATTAAGGTTAGTTACAGGCTAAATGCTTACAACACCCCCAGAATAATTAAAACACTGTAATTACCCTCTCCCAAGCCACACCCTTCCCATACAGGATTCTTTTCACCTGTGTAGTATCTCGCATGCAACACAGCCGTCTCCTCTCTGCTGAGTCCCACTGAATACAAGACTGTGAATGGAAGAGAGGCAGGAGAAAGAGTTCATCATGGCTTGGCCATCTCTACAACTAGAAGGCGTCTGCATCTTCTATTATTTGAAACAAATGATTCAGGAAGGCCAGATGGATTCTGGATTCCCTGCATGCACCAAACCTAGTTCTTTTTCCTCTCCAAGGTTAAATTACTTCACACTTCCCAAGCAACTACTGGTAGACCAAGAACTTCTCAAGGAAAGCCAATCAGAGTGCCAAGATAAATTCTCCAGAAGGTATTGTTTTGTCCCTGCAAAATGAAATCATAACATTCATAACCTTAAAAAGAAGACATGGAGGCACTCAGAAAGAGGTACTAAGCAGAAATTATATGCTTGATTAAAGCAAACAGTGGAGCAAAAATACTGCCTACCAAAATGTTTTTCAGGTATAAAAGAAGTCTTTCTGTTCTAGTTTGAGTCTCTGAGACTCTTAATGAACACTTACACGACAACAGATATCTATAAGGGAAAACAAATCCTCAGGTAACACATCATCTCAGAAAACCTGCACATGTGGAAGCATGAGACAAATGAGAGTACAGGAGCTTTTGAGGGATCAGAACTGGGGGGGAAGAAGGGGAACAGGGACTTCAGAGAAACACTTTACACAGCCACTCAGATATACATGAAACTGTGCTGCTGAATCTCTGTGGTGGAAAGAAAAAAAAAGGAAGAAAAAACCCCCATCACCTGTGTGTTGTACACCTGAAAATGTAGTAATTAGTTTTGATCCATGGTCTCTGAAACAAATGGTACTAGGAACACAAGCGGATGTGGTATTCTAAGCCACTTTATCACATAGATCTTTGCCAGAGAGATCCCTCTCAAACAAGTATCTATTTCAAATTGGAGATAACTTCTGAGCAGGTCAGCATTTGTCCAACATCACCTTGAAGAGTTTGCCAGGCTGGAGCTACACTACGAGAGGCAATAAAGGACTCTAATGAGGACTTGACTCACAAAGCAGCATTGATGTACAAACCCACTGTACAAGCACCCAATTGTGGCTGTTCCACAATGCCCAGCCTGTGAGATGCAATCTCAGGTGGCCTACACCTGTTCTGCAGGACTGTGGGGCTGTCAAGGTCAGGTATCTTGAGCTGTTTGTAACTTGAACGCAAGCAGGTTTCAGAGCTGTGCAGTTAAAGAGAAAAAAGACAACATTAGCGTCTCCTGAGTATCTGATTCCAGCAGAGAGCAAAAAAAACCAGAAAGTTTGTGTTAGTAATAAAGGCTTGGCTCTGTCTTTCTTCCTTCCCTCTCCTGTCCCCAAACCAACAGGCATTGTTAGATGTCTAATTTTAGTTTCAGATATCAGGTCTCTCTTTCTGCTTTTCCAAGAGCACCATCAAGCACTGGCATTCTTAGCTTGTGAATACCTGAATTTACAGCTTCAGTACACTGGTGGTGGTGGCTTTCATTGTGAGTTTTGTGGGGGTTTTTTAATCATGCATATGTGTAGAAATAGTATCATATATTATATGTGCACAGTCCACTTTAATGATCTTTTAAAATGCGTGCACACACAGTATGCATGCATGAGGGCACAGGCACACACACATGCAGAAGCACCATTACTTGCAGCAGTAAATGGTTTTCGCATCTATCTCTTGCCACAGCTTTGAAGCTAAGCCGCTTATTTGAAGAGCTGAACTTATTAGGAGCAGTTTTACACTGTAATTGTTGGATGGATACTTGCTTGAAAACAAAACAAAGCAGTAGTTCAGCTTTCTTCTGAAGACTACAAAACATTCAATTCTTTCCAGGACCCAAATATTTCACAAAGCAAAGACCAAACCTGTGCTTTAGTACTTTTATTTCAGTGGATGAAGCTACCACAGAGATGAGAGGCAGCCTTTGAGATAAGGCCATCTGAGCCCATTTAGGGCTTTGAACAGAAATAGCCTGATCTAGAGCCGCACTGTGGATGTGCCCAGCAGCATATAGCCAGTGCAGAACAAAGACGCAGCCCTGAGTGCTCCCACAGTCTGCCCCATGGAGCAAACCAGCATCTGCTCCTTTCATGTGGCTTCCCTGTCATGAAGTAGGGAGCTGCAGAGACCCTAATTGAGTCCTTCACAAGATCAGCAGTAACTGCAGTGAGAGATTCGCTCAAGAGGAAGGGGTTTGGAGCTCCATCAGCAAAGGGCACCAGATATTTAACCACTGAGTTTGCATCGCCTTTTGACTACCAGCTGCTAGCACCACCTACAAACTTCACAGGCTACACCAGGCTCACAGAGCTTGTAAAGATCAGCTTACTTTTCTTAACACTTGGTTTTGGCTACTCTTGTTTACAGGTGCTTTACAGTGTGATTATGTGAACTGTAAATTCACCTCTAAGTTCGACCATACTAAGGTTCCATTTATAAAATGTAATTTGCACAGGTTTTGTAAGAAACTAATTGGGAAAACAATAATCACCTAGAAAATAGTAATTACACTTTAGAAACGAAACTCTTTGCCAATTCATGGCTATCCATAATTAGCCCATTCATATCTAATACACTGCTATTTGATTTGGTTTGGTTTTTGCAAGGAACGGCTGTAACACCTGTAAAAAGGCAAACCTTCATAATCCTATTGCTCTTTCAAATTAACGATGCTATACAAGGAACAAAAGAGCAATTATTTCTAGACATTTAACAGACTTAAAGATTTTAAAATCAGCTCTTAATGAGATCATGGATGAGCATGGCAACTTCCACGCTTCTTCAAAGAGGCATTAAGAGAACCATACTCATTTCAGTCAGTGAAAACTCAGATCAGGTAACACGAAAAATGATTTGCTGATGGCTTTTAATTAGAGAATAATAAAGAACTTTGCTCTATGCTTGCAAGGGCAGAAGGGTCAAGAGCACAAAGGTACCTTTTTATGAGCAGGAAGAAAGGTTAAAGAGGGCATCAAATAAAATTTGGTTTTCCTCCTTTCTTTCAGAATATCCAAAAGATTGAAGAAAAATGTGACAAACTTTGAATCAATGCCAAGATTTTTTTTTGTTTGTTTGCATTAAAAAGTAGACTTCTAACAGCACACAACCCGTAGCGTTTTGCTTCTGTTCTAAGAAATAGTAAATCCCAACAGCATCTCGAATGGTGTCAGTTTAAAGAATTCACAATAAAGCATGAAAAGAATGTCAGAATAAATGCCAGCAAAGTGAATAATAAAGATCTTTTGTTTTTAGAATCACACGGACCTTCCTGCAGAATATGATGTTTATTTAATTGACAGACTGCTTCCCACCACCACCGTGACATCTTGTTTCCAAGAGCACCGGTACAAAAGTATGGATGTTTCTCCGAAATCTCTGCTTGTTCTTAAACAAAACTATGCTGAAGTAAACCGAGGAAGTCCACAGCAAAATATTATGAGTACTCACAACAGATTCAGAAGGCCGGCAAATGGAAAATCAGATAAAGTGGGAGAGAACATTGCACTGCCTGGTTCAAAAGCCTAAAAACCCTCGTCATTAAGATTTCATTTTTAATCATTAAAATACCCTGTTATCCTTATCATAATAAAGTTCTCACATCTTTGTAGTGACACATTTCAAAGCGCCAAGTTTCCCAGATCAGGGCCTGGGTGTGAATAGGCAGTTTCCTTCCTGCTTGGCTTCACAACCTTCTGGAGCAGCTCCTTTCCACCGTTTATTGTTTATTTTATGTTATTTTCTTTTATTAGTTTATTGTTCTTGTATGGTCTCTTAAAATACAATTTGTTGAAAAAAAGAATTCAATTCAGCAAAGAACAAAATAGACAAGCAAAAGGCAGTCAGAGGCAGGGATTATTTGCTTTATTAAAGTTGAAGCATTTGCTCCAAGGAGATAGGCTAATGGACCTCCAATCTGTAAGGCTGGAGAAGATGTTGAGGGACCAATGCACAGTCTACCAACGCTTGTAAGGCAACAATAAGACGGAGCCAGGCCCTCCACTCAATCTCATGATGTGAGAAAAAGAAACAGTGACCATAAATTGCAAGAGGAGATTTTCAGACTGCATATACATCTGGAGGGTGTAAACCCAGGAACAGGCTGCCCAGAGATGCTGTAGAACTGCTCTCCTTGGAGGCTTTTAAAACTGAAATGACAAAATGCCCTGAGGCAACTTGGTCCAAATTCAGGGCTGACCAGAGGCCCCCTCCAATGTGATGGCTTTGTTTGGAACTTTTTAACCAAACATTTATCTATCTTTAAATTTTAACATTGCAATTGCAGTGAAAAGAACAGCTCACCTAATGTAATCATACTGACAGCAATGGGCACATGAGCTAACTTGTGAGCAGCAGAAAATGCAGACGTGAGGAATATTCTTTTTACAGAAATACTGTGATGAATCATCATATGTCCATATTCTTGTTTTGTTTTTATAAAATATATAAACTATAGCATATAGGACTGCTGTTTTGTCTGGCTAATAGAAAAAAAGAATTTCCTGGCAAACTAATGAAAAATTGCACAATTTATAATTTATTTAAATAATGCATATTTAGAATTTGATAATTTATAGAGCCTTGAAGAACAGTTATGTAATCGAATGCAAATCAGAATTTACAAAATATCTCCCTTCCCTTTGTTTTCAGAATAATAAATGTAAGCAGTTATGTTACTTGGATCCCTGTATTTCTTTTCTATTATTATTATTTTGGGGTCCAGATGATAGCAACATTTTGAAGAACTTCTAAACAAGCCAGCAAGAAAACTACTGTGCTAGATTGTAAGAATGGAAAGCAATCAAACACACCAAAGAACTAAATGCCACTACAAATCTGTAAGAGACTGAACTTGCTCCTGATGTACTGCATCCATTTTGAGCCATCTGACTTAGCTGCCTATTGTGCATCACCAAACACACGTGTCTATCTTGTTTCCAACTCTGCACCTTGGCAGGGAGATGTCCGACTTGAAAACAGACAACTTCAACGGAAGACAAGAGGCACTGTGTACCTAAGGGCAGCAAGTAGGAATCAACTGAAGATAACAGAGAAGATTCAGAACATATTCTGGCATACAGGAGAACCCCTGGGTTATGTTAGATTAGATGATCTTGGAGGTCTTTTCCAGCCTTGGTGATTCTATGATTCTATTCTGGAGGCGTTCAAGAAACCTTTAGATGTTGTGCTAAGGGACATGGATTCGCAGGGAAATATTGGTGGCAGCTGGACAGTTGGACTGCATGGTCTTGGAGGTCTTTTCCAACCTTGGTGATTTTATGATTCTATGTGGTAGTTTATTATGAGATGGGTGGAGGGTGGAAAACAATATTGCCCGGTTTGATGAGGCGTTTCTCCTCTGAACCATTAAATACTTTATCCGACGCACAGAAGTGCTTCTATTGGACAGATCTTACTCCGAAATACTATGCAGAGTCATGCTATGAAATCCAGTAGATCACTCTCTTGTCTCAGTAATTACAAGAGGCGTGAGATCTTTCCCCCAGAACAGTCAGTCTGTATCAGCATCACAAAAATGTTATTTGTTGAAAGAAGAAATTATGCCAATGTGTTCTGACATAACCAGGTGAAGGTTTAGTTTATAGGTCATACCTAGAAGCAGTTCACAAAATATACCTATTTTATACCCTCAGCAAGAGAAGGCTTCATTACAATGAAAGAATCATGGAATGGCTTGGGTTGGAAGAGACTATGAAGGTCATCTAGTTCCAACTCCCTTGCCCTGATGGTTCTCTTCAGACAACTCTCTTTTTGAGAGCACGTATTTCTCTGCTGGTTTTGGTGCTAATTTTTTGTAGCATTATTACAAGGCCACATTTCTTCCCAGCATTTCTCTATTTTTTTTAAAGTATTATATTTTAATCCTAGTAATACACCAGAGCATATTTATTTGGCACAGAATATATAAAAGACATCCTGTTCTTCTGCATGCAATGTAAGACAGTAAGACTTGTATAAGTAATACAATTGACTTCATAGGCATTCCTTGGGACTCCAGTAAAACTCATCTTGAAAATGAAAATGTAATGCAAGGACAAACCCTTAAGCTACATAAGTTTTAGTTTAAGATAGCTGAGGAGGTCTGCAGCGTAGCAGCTACAAAAAACTATCCGGTCATATTTGTACCAAAACTTGTTCTGTCACAATATATTTTCCCAATTGCTTTTGAAATTACCAGTGCTCATGATTTCATCAAAGAAGTCATGCAAATTTAGCCTGGTCCTTACAGTTCAAATTCCTGAGTTGTGCAACAAAGGTTAGGGCTTTTTGCTTGTTCATTTAGAAGTGGTAGTTTTAGCCTTTAAAGTGAAAGTAATAAATTTTAAAAAGAAGAAAAAGAGAAGGAAAAGGAAAAGGAAAAGGAAAAGGAAAAGGAAAAGGAAAAGGAAAAGGAAAAGGAAAAGGAAAAGGAAAAGGAAAAGGAAAAGGAAAAGGAAAAGGAAAAGGAAAAGGAAAAGGAAAAGGAAAAGGAAAAGAAAGAAAAAAGAAAGAAAAAAGAAAGAAAAAAGAAAGAAAAGGAAAAATGAAGTGTACACAGTTTAGGGCCTTAAGGAGGAAATGAAATAGCTGAAACTTACAAATTTCTAAGGGGGAAAAAAAAAGGTTTTCTAAAGCTTGACCCAATTTCAAATGCTTGGATTTTATAACACTGCTTTGTATCATTCCACATTTACCATTCCCATAATAATAATTATGTAACTTCTACTTTTTAAGAGCTGCAGATTTCCTAGTGATGTTTTGGATGTGCTGGCTGTATATATGATTTACAGCAATACTTTGCACAAAGAAAAAAGTACTGAGAAAAAGGAAAAATACCTCATGCTATCCTCCTACAAACATTAAGCTATTTTTAAACACCAGTCAAATCCTACCCAAAAAGGACAGTATTATTAGCTATTACTATTACAGTGCTTTCCTTGTATCTTACTACCCATGGCAAAAGCACACTCCATTGCAAATGTAAGCATAGTGCACTGTCATTCAATCACATGCAGAAAATTCGCAGTCCTTCATGCACTTACTTGATGTGAGACAAAATAAAAGCAGAAAACAAAGAGAAAAAAAAAACAATGAAATGCACCATCCCTCGAAGTTAATTAAGCTTCTACAAAGCAGTTTTACATGAAACCTTTCCTGAACTTAACAGTAGCTGGTTACACACTCTGTAATTTCCTCAGATGTAGAACAGGCAGCCCTTTATAATATCCAAAAGATTTAAAGAATCAGGAAATACTAACAAGAGGATAAAACATTTACAGCACAAATAACAGAACTCCTGTGTTATGTTAACCAAAGGCATGAAAAGGAGCACCTGGAAAGCAAAAGATAAGGATTCACATTCTTGGTAGGGAAGGCAAGAACAAAGAGGAGTAATAGACAAGAAAATAAACAAATTTTCTAAGAAACCACCAACTGAAAGATGTTTGGCATATTTTAGATGGACTTCTGCTTCCACATGGAAGGGAGAACTTGACAAGATCTCTACAAGTCCCTTCTATCTACATTTTTATGAATCTGTGATGAATACATCTTGAGGCAGCTATAATCACCAAAGACTTCCACACTGAGTATGCAAGATGCCATGACAGCTAATTATTCTACTCATGAGACATTAAGAATCTAAAAAAAAAAAAACATTTGTACCATTCTTCCTAAAAGGCAGATGCAATGTATTTATGGCATCGCCATTACTCTATTACATGGAAATCTGTAAGACTGACAAACTTGCAAGACCTGCAATTTTATGGGATTTGCCACATATTTCTAACAGAAGGAAAAGCTACTTTAACCAGTCATCTGTGGTATTACTTAATTTTTGATCCAACATAAGATATGACATTAGTTTTGAGGGTATCTGTTAGGTGACCAAAATACCATTAGATGTGTGTTACCATATATTTAAGCACTTTTTTTGCAAACATAGCTGTCTACCGTTCTGTTGGAAAGTGAGTTTCCAGGAACCTAAGTTTGTATGAAGACAGTGCTTCTCAGCTAACGTTCATAGGGCAGCATGCTGATATTATTTAACTGTGAAGTGATACTGTTAAATAATCACCAGTCAAGTCTTCACATTTTTTCTCGCTTATATTGACGTACCTTCGCAACAGGTGAAGTCACAGAAGGTCATCAAATGAAAAAATAAATAGCATTTTTAAACAAAAGTCAAACGCTCTTTACCTGCCTGATACTTTTGTGTCCAAGCACCTTGAATATTCTCTCACGTAACTGTAATACCAGTTTCACTGATCAATCACAGCCTACTTCAGAGAAGAGCAGCAGTAAGAACTCCACCTGGTTTCTTTACCCAGGAGCATGCTCCAACAGTAAGCAGCAGCCATTCTGAGAGGCTGACTTTGGGTATAGGAAGGATATGCCCACACTCTGCACACCACCAAAGTTTCCAATAAGCTACAGCTTATGCCGTAGCTGTCCGATAGTACAACCTAGGGGGAAACATCATAGACAGATAGATATTCATTTAAATATCTATACAAACGTTTTAAACTTTTCTGAATTATTTCCTTTTTGGAGGAATTGTGCGTTCAAATCCAAAGCATTGTAGTCTTCACTCAATTAAGCTTCAAAGGCACCCAAATACATCAACTGTCTCAAGATGGAAGAATCTCAAGTGCAACTCATGAGTTGGGAAATATCTGCCGAGCCCACATCAACCAGGAAATGACACAGTCACACTGAACTGCAAGATGTGCACAAAAATAATTTGTAGGCCAATTCATACTGCAGTAGATCTCCCTGACTCACAGCTCCAGCCAATCTGTACCGAATTAGAGATACCTTTAGTCCAAAACACAGTATATGCTTATTTTCTGTTCTTGTTCCTAATGAAGTCCTCACCCATTTTAAATAGCAGTACTTGATTTGAGAAATCTGGCATAAATATGTGTAAAGGTGGCATCAGATGACGATGGGAGGCTTAGCTTATACAGTTTGTTAGAGAACCACTGACTTAATAACAGATTCTGTATTTAATGTTTTGGTTTTTTTAATTCATAGAATGTCCACGTCTCAGATCATCGACTATTATCTCCTCTGCTAGGCTATTTTCTTGGATTATCTATACTTTTGAAATAGCTTCTTAGCAATTTAGAAAGGAAATATTTATGTTTTCTTTCCCTTTGCCAATTTGTAATAATAGCAAGAAATCAAAGCTACCTAATAAATACTTTTAACTCAGATCTTCACCACAGATACCTAAATTATGTGAACACTTACCTTTGGAGTGCAATGAAAACGGGCAACGAATAATTTTCTGTGCTCTGTAGAGACCAAGATTAATTTCGGCATGAAAGTAGGGCTAGATTTGACTAATTTTAAATGTCACATCATGGAAGTTAATAAACAGATGTTCCCTGAAAATAGCTCCCAATTTAGGAGTTGTAAGAGCAGTAAGGACAAGGCTTTGCTATATCTCTTTTGAGAGGTCAGGCTTTTACAGTTCCTGTTTACAAGTAAATACATTCAAAGAGGGAACCTGATTATCTCCTCTTCAGAGAGAAGTGGGGCACAAAACATATCCATCTGCTTTAAAATTGGAACTGTTTTTGCAATACTGATGTTAACACTGCCAAGGAAAGTACATGGGGGACACTCACACAGTATTACATGACATTTAGTACTTGGTTGCATTATTTTTGTTGGCCTGCTCTTTTCTCACTCATTAAGTAAGTAGGCATCATAACTTCTCTTTTCAGAAGTTCAGTGAGCCCATTTCTTCCAGAATACAATTCATTATGAAATGATTGAGCTGTTTGTTTTTCCACGTAGGAATTGCTCTTACAAATAAGTCCTTGACCTTCAAGCAAACAGGCACAACGATCCCAGTAATAAACTAAAATTAAATTATGACTTGTTCACAATGGCTATAACTCCGACATAAGGGGTGGGATGCTGGAAAAATGGGTAGGCCACTATCACCCACAGCCTAGTAGCTCTTCTACAGATGGGCTGTTGCCGCTATCATCATGCCACCTCTACTGGCTGGTGAGAGGATATGGACATAAAATAATGCAACAAAGCTAAGGTCAGTGTCTCAGACACTGGGGCACACTGACTCCTATCAGCAACTAGGGCATGGAAATGCAGTGGAAAAAACATGGGGCAACTCCTCAGAGCTTCCTTTGAAATCTCACTATGATACGCTCAAGCTGGATGAGGCGTTAAAGCTCCCATTTCTCCAGGCCATTCATAACTTTGCCATAAAATTCCTTGTGCACTATGGTCTGCACACCTGTACACCAGCACATGCTGGTTGTCAGTGCTACAGGGACAGAGAAGAAACACACATATCATTACCAACAGCGTTCAGCATCCATGAATGCTCGCCATTTCTTGCTTTCTGTGTTGTGATCAGAGAAAGGAAACAAGCTTGCCTGCTTCTGAATAAGCAAAGAAAACAGCATGAGGAAGCAGTAAGGGCAGTCACCTCCACAAGGGAAGGTGAGCTGGGAGCTGCGAGTGACCACAACACAGGCAGGGCAGTGTCCTCACTGACTAAGGACTCAGTGCCAGCTACCCAAACAGGAAAAGAAGAGCAGGTCCAGTGACAGAAACCAGGATCAGACACAGTCTGCAATCACCATAAAAGTCCCAGAGTGATGAAGCAGGGCTGCAGTTTGGCCAGGAAGGCAAGTCAGCAGGTCAGGATTGGTGAGGGACAAAGCCAGGCCCAGGCAGATCTGCAGCACAGCCCAAAAATGCAAAGGCTCAGCTTAAATACCGCGACTGAGCAGGAAGAAGCAACACAGGCTAGGAGACCTGTCACAGCTCTACCACAGCCCTTACATGGCTGTTTTAACAGCATCCTGATCCAAGGCCGCAGCTCCACTTGGCAGAGCTGGCCTTGAATGTGGACATTGCAGGTCCTCTTCGGAGTGGGTATGCAAAGCTCTGACATGGGGCATGATGCCTTGGTGCCAGGAAATACCATAACGCTGTGTCCTCTATGGGGAAAAAGGGGTATTCTTCTATACACAGAAAAAAAAATAATGAAAAAATTTAATTTTTATTTCTCAGGAAGAAAAACGGTAACTTCACTCTCCTAAATGAGGATTTGCTTGCTATACTTGTTTCATAACTGGTAGTAAGATCTAGCAACAAAGCCACGTTGTCCATTTTTTAATTAAATAAAAGAACAATAGCTTTTTTAAGCCAATATTGCTTAGAAAACAATATCAATTAGATCCATCAACAGTAGCACATATACAAGGCAGTATCTTAAGAGAAAGGCTACCAGTAGCTAGTGGAAGAATTACTGAAAACAGTCACGCATACAACTTCCACATCTGCAACTCAGTCCTGCATACCATGTTACTGTCACTCCTGCACCGCAGGACTCATTTTGGTTAGCACGAGCCTCCCCCGTGCACAAATGGGCGCTGTGTCCTCCGTCCCATCCTTATTATGCTCTTTCCCCAGGCCTGTGGTTTGCCTTTGGCCAACATGATGTCTCACTCCTAGCCATGTGACCCCCTACCCTCCCAGAGCCGCTCAGTGAGTCAGCTGACAGCCTGTGCAATGCTTCCGCCTCCTCCCTGCAACCTCCCGCATCATCTCCGACACCTCATTTCCATGTGCCAGGTCAATGTGGGCGTCCCAAGTTATTAAAATATTGCAGGACTCCCGTGAATTGGGCTCACTCTCCTCTCCGCACTGGGAAAACAGCTAAACTTACCATCGAATGCTTGGAGAGGATACTGTGGGCAAAAACAAACCTAAAATAACCCTGACTCACTGCGGTCGAGAAGCAATAAAAAGAACTGATTTACACACACGAATTTGGTCTTTTTTTCCATAAATTATTCCATTACAGCGACATGAAGTAACAGATCACCAAAATGCTCCAAACAGCACATGTTTAGGCCAGCTTAACAAAACATTACTAGTATTTGAGAAATAAATAGAAGTCTTTGCTAAACCTTCTCATTTTGAAAGCAAATTTTCTGAATAGGCATATATAAAAGCATAGTTTATAAACACAAGTTTCTTGTTATTGAGCAGATATCCTCCTACGAGAAATACAGAATAATCTCAGGTACGAAAAGCCTATACAAATAATCAATGGCAAACATACATCTAATTCTGAGACATCCAGATCAGAGGTGAGGGGAAGGAAGAGTGCACGCAACAGAGTGAGAAAGATCCAGGTTATACAAAGAGCTCCTAGACAAGGTAGAAACTATCCAGTCTGGAAAACATCTCATCAGCAGCTTTACTGTAAATAAACAGTGATACAATCTGAAGCAGAAAATGAAATATCCAACTGTCTAATAACAGTGGTTACCTAACTGTCTTTGCAAGATCATTTGATTTCATGTGAAACTGGACACATCACCATATAACGTGCTGGGTATTTTAAATGTTACAGTCTGTAAGACATATTCAATAACAGCTAACTTTACACAACATTAGGTTCAGTGATGTGAAGCCTCTTCTAAAACTTATGATCAGTCACAAGGCTCTATGCCTCTTGACATTATCGCTTCACTTAAAGGAAAACTACTTTTTCCCCTCCAGATATTTACATATTCAGTATGAGCACGCATTTATCTACCATAGCTTAACAAAAACCTGCTAAGTCTCATCTGACGTTTTCCTAACACATTCTAGCACACACTAACTCCTGGTGGTGTTTCACACGTGTGCAAAGCACTTATACAGCTAAAAGGGAACAGCAGCACATCACTACACCACTTTTTTTTCCCTCCTATTTCACTGTGACAAAACCAGATGCACACACATATGCACACACAGTGCATTCTTGCTTGCTATGCATAATCAAACATCCAAAAAACGTCATGGCGAAGTTCAAGTAAGACCACTCATTGAGGCCTGGTATGAAATCACCAGACCAAAGCCAAAAGTCATTTTCTAAACATACAACCACAAATTTATACACAGAAACTAGGAAGAAAAGATTTATTACAAGTGATCCAAGTTCCTCAGCACCTGTAATTCAAAGTTTCAGCATGCTATGAGTACACAAAGGTTTGGGAAGCGTTTCTGGCTTTAACAGCCTTCTGAGAAAGGAGCTCATGCAGCTGTCATGCTGTGCTCCTCCACCAATGCTCTGCTCCAAGCACTAACCTCCATGCCCTCAGAGTTTCTCAACCTGCAATTCAACCAAGTGCTAAGATTAAAGAGAAGACAAAAAGAACGTATTTGTACCTGTGCATTACTTTTTCAAATAACTACAGCTACTACTAAGAATTTATTTTTCTGCTTTTGCGTGACTGCCTGCCTAAGTATTCTTCACAAAGAAGGTTATGAAAGACTGCCAAGTGAGCCTGTGGGATCTCCTCAGACGCAATCAAAATCTGACTGGGCAAGGTCCTAATCAACCTCATTTAATTTGAGGTTAACATTGTCTGGAGCATCTTTAGTCATCGGGGTGGAACAGATGACCTCCAAAGCTCCCTTCTAACCTACATTATTCTACAATTAAATGATGCTATAACTTTGGCCAGTTTCAAGCACAGTGCCATAAATTTGCAGTCATCAAAAAGCAGATCACAGAGGCTTTCCAGGAAAGCATTACCATATAGGTAAGATGCCAGAATCCAGCACAGTCCTTTGAAAACATAACACAGTTTTCAGCAATGCCATGCAGCTTGAAAGTGTTGAACGTGTCAGTGCTAGAGACCTTCTCAAGACCAGCTCTAACACAGCTAAGGCTCTGGGGAAACAAACAGAAGGTATCAAAAACAGCAAAACCTCAGCAAAAAATCAGTCTTGGTGCAAACACATAAGCCATGTCAAAAGGATTTGAGTAGGGATGGCCAAAACCCACAGCTACTCTACAGTGAAGACAAAAATTTGAGATAGAACACGAAGGGCTTGGATCTGTGAATGTTAAGACAGTTCTTCACATTGATAGAAAGTAATACAACTCAAACTTTGTGCACCCAGAAGGAGAACACTAGTAGTGTCTTCTTGTAAACAACGCTGTGAGTTGCGAGTATCAGGAAGACCAAATTCACAGAAAGACACACCAGTAAATACGTTGTCAAAGGTACAAACTCAATAGGGTATTGTGTTGTTCAGCGTCCTATGACATGGGAATCAGGTTATATAATATCTTATGACCTAACAGTGCAGGCTGAAAAAAGACAAAGCTTGTTTTTCTTGACCCGAGAAATCCTATGTCTCATCCATAAGTCAGTTGCTTTAATGAAGGAAGCCGAGGAAATCAGACTATGCACAGTAATTACATCTCTAAGATGGACCGCAGCAGTCTTATTCCTCCAACTTAGTGGCAAGAGAACACAATGCCATGCAGCAGGAGTCTGCAGATCATGGCCAGATGCCCAAAAATATACAGACAGAGAGAATACACTACTAAGTATAAGGCATCAAACGAGTTAACTGTACACTGTGGATCCTAGCTGTCAGTGTTATCAGAGGATGAAGCTGCTAGACTTAGGGCAGTTGTACTTCAGCAAAATTTGTGGTTGAGGACAATGCTGTATCTATTCAGAGTCATTTGTCTTGATCAAGTTTTTTTGCCTTTGTTTGTTTGTTTGTTTTGGTTTTGCTCAGCATACTCTTTCTTGTGAAAGAAGAAATCCTGCAAATGAAATCCTGCACTGAGATGCTGAGGATCTCTGAGATCTGCAGTGCCCACAGCAAAAGTGGGTCAAGCCAGGGACAACACTGGAATTTGTCTGGAACACCAGTGGGGTTGACATATTCTAAAAAGCAATCCATCACCCTTACAAGGAAGAATTCCACATATGTGCCCTCTGTGTGTGGGAGCTGAGACCAATGAGAACTCTATGCTGCGCTACTGGATCTCTCCAGAGCGGCAGAAATAGTCTGTGTGGTCTGGATACCAAGATATGTGCTTAGAGGAGACTGTCCTCAGGATGTAGATTGTTGCCTGTCATCGACTGAAGGAAAGCAGAAAAAAAAAGACTGAGATTCTCATTCACCGAGGAACTGAAGGGATGACGAGCAAAGTAAGCAGAAAATCAAATAAAAGAAAAAAAGAAAAAAAGAGTAGTACAAACAATGAGTCAAGAAGATCATTCCATTATGATTCCAATGAGTCATAAAAAAAAGAAGTAAATTCAGAAAGGAACACAGTTCCTGTTGTGCTGAGTGATTCAGAGGGACTGACACACTCTTAACTGCATCTTCCGCATGTCATGGGGGAGCTGCAACAGAGCAGCTTCGGTGAGCACTACAAAAATCTCTGGTCTTGAGTCTCAGCAGTATGTTTTAATGCAAACCCTGAATAAACATGTGAACTATCCCTGTGAAACAAACTGCCGTATCCCAAGCAAGTTCATGTATCAGTGTAAACATAATTACGTGTACAGTTGCTTTGGACAGGAAATCAGACTACAAAAACAAGCACTGTTAGCAAAACAAGATGTTCTTTTGTAGTTTCTGTACAATTCTTCATAGAAAATATGTTTATTTCCAAGTATAACGATTCTCAGTTTCAATGCATTGAAGCCAAAAGGGCTTTAAAGGCAGTTTATAAATAGATGGAGGCTGACAGCCTGACAGTGAAAGAGCAAAGTGTAATGGCAGTGAGGTGCTGGCACAGATGTCCAGAGAACTGTAGTGTCCCATCCATGGAGGCACTAAAGGCCAGGTTGGATGGGGCCCTGGGCAGCTGAGCTGGTGTGGGGCAGCCCTGCCCATGGGACAGAGATGGGGCTTGGGTGGGCTTTGAGGCCCCTTCCAACCCAAGCCATTCTGTGATTCATTCTATGATAACACCTGAAGTAGCTACTGTGCTTTGTTCCCACAGCCATCAAACAGAGAGAAAGCACAGCAATCAACACTTCCCTGTTTTCTATTCAGAAAGCTCTTAAAAAAACGAGCCATCACAGTCACTTCCTAAACCCTCTAATAGAGCCACATGGAGAAAACAAAGAAACAAAAACAAAAAAAACAACCCACAAGCTGTGTCATAAAAATTCAATCTTCAGCGAATAGTATCTTTAAGTTACAACAAGAATACAAATACAATTGCCTTCAATATCATTGAAGTTGCTATGTCAAGACAGGAAAAGAAAGACTGCGTATCTGCTGCTGCAGTGCCTGCTGTTGGGTGAAATCTGTCCAGATACTCATACAGATGTAAGATAGAAGGACTAAGATCTTCAGACATATATAAGCCGTTCTGAAGGAAAGGAAAAAAGATGAACCGCTGACAGCAACGCATTTGGTATCTCATTAATTTGACAGCATGTGTTTCAATATGACATTTGAAATACTAGAAGAATACAGAAATGCTGTTGAAATATAAATCCACAGAAGGGTTCGGGCTGTTTTTAATGATTATATCTTTGCTCATGAGGTATCTGCTGAAAAAATGATACCTCTCCTCTGAAGCATATTTTATAGAATGAAGGACTACTTTTAGGACCACCGACTTGTTCCATTCCATCACTTTTTTTCTCTCCAAGTTTTCTGTCCTGCTACTTGAGTATTACCCAGGTGCTGTGAAGCTAAACACTATTTCATTCATACTTTAATGACAATGCACTTAATCTATCTCAGTGCCTTTCCATATGCTGCGGTAAAGAAAGAGTTGCCTGAGTTTGCCTATTCGGTATTTTTTATTTCTTTCTTTTTCTTCTCCTTATTAATGGTATGCCTAAGTATGATTACTGCTCCAAATCCCCCCAGGTTTACTACTTTCTTTTATAAGGTTGCTCATCTTTATTTTTCCCAAACATTCTGACTGCTTCAGTTTTGAAACGCTTTGTATCTGAAGTATCTACAGGAAATTTAGGAGCAAATCTGCCTTCTGTGTAGGAACAATGCTTTGTCCATCTATTGTCAGCAATAGTGAACAACAGTGAACAAAAGAAGGTGAAGTCTGCTTTTGTACCAGCAGAACAGCGTATGCATACATAACTCTGAAGGAGATTTAGCTGAAGAAGAATGAGTTACTGCTTTCATAGGCAAGTATTTAAGAAATCTTTACAGAAAAAAAAAAGGATAGGTTAGTCTGCGAGCAAATTCCTAGTATTTTGATGAAATGTCTTTCAAGGCAATTAGTATTTCCTAGGCACCAAAAGAGGTTTGTCATTTCAGGTAGTATTTAAAATCTGCAAAGAGATTTTAGCTTTTGAGACTGGGGATTAAAGAACCTGGAATCAACACTGGCTCTGCCATAAAGCCTCAGTGTCACATGGGGCAACTTCTCCAACGTCTTCAGCTTGACTTTCATTTCTCTAAAATGGGAACAGCATTTGTTTTCTTCCATCAGTCATTCATCATGGCTACCACATAATTAAGTCACCAGGACTACTCACCTCAAGTTCAGCACACACCTCATTTAGTGCTGGCTTCTAAGCTATTACGTATGCCACCACATTTGCTTGTAGAACTAGCACAACAGACAGACATCAACTGGAGGACCTGAGATTTGCAAACAGCACTCAGAAAGTGGGAGTCCAGGGATTAAAAACTGGGATTTAGCTTTTAAATAAACATTCTCCTTATGTAATAGAATGAAGTACTTTCAATTGAAAAGTAATTTTGCTCCAGCTCCTCCAAATAAGGTGCAAAACCCCCTGTACTCAGCACTGGTGAGGCCGCACCTTGAGTACTGTGTCCAGTTTTGGGCCCCTCACTGTAAGAAAGACATCGAGGCCCGGGAGTGTGTCCAGAGGAGGGCAACAAAGCTGGTGAGGGGTCTGGAGCACAGGCTTTATGAAGAGCGGCTGAAGGAGCTGGGATTGTTCAGTCTAGAGAAGAGGAGGCTCAGGGGAGACCTTATTGCTCTCTGTAACTACCTGAAGGGAGGTTGTAGTGAGCTGGGGGTCAGCCTCTTCTCTCGGGTGACTAGTGATAGGACTAGAGGGAATGGCTTCAAGCTGCGCCAGGGAAGATTCAGGCTGGACGTTAGGAAATACTACTTCTCTGAAAGGGCGGTCAGACACTGGAATGGGCTGCCCAGAGAGGTGGTGGAGTCACCGACCCCGGTGGTGTTCAAAGAGCGTTTGAATGTTGTGTTGAGGGACATGGTTTAGCGAGAACCATTGGTGAAGGGCGGATGGTTGGACTGGATGATCCTGCGGGTCTTTTCCAACCTTAGCGATTCTATGATTCTGTGAAACTCTCCATGACAATTGCATGCTTTTCTCCCTTTCTCTCATTTAACAGTTTTGACCTACATTTTTTAGATTAGCTTTTTATATAACATAATTAGTAATGGCCCCAAAACATTAAAAACTAATAGCATTTCAATACATTTTCTTAGTGCCAATACTTTAAATGTTTCAGGCTTGCACATGGACCCCTCACATAGCACTTCTAGTCAATTCATAACAGAATTCATAACAGAAGTACCAGGCAGCTTTAAGTATGTTAGGTTCGGCATTAGCTCTGTCTACGAGATCTGCTTTAAACGATTTCTGAAAATGAACAAGACTAAAGGCCAAATTTTGAAGAAAAATGTATTAAAATAAGAAGTCTGTCTACTAAGCAAAACCGTATCAGAAGTCCTCAAGTAGTTAAGCTGAAGATCAAAACCTAAAAGCAGTACGGAAAAGTAACTCAGGATGTTAAATGTTATAATAAACATTGCTGGCCAGGATGCATTTAAGAACATTATTGCTGTTAGTAGTATAAACCTGGTTAAAAAAAATGGAAAAGAATGATTTTCTGCATGCTTTATTCATTGTCACTTGAAAGCAAACTCCAGTAGCAAACCATACAGAGACTTATAAACAGGAGCAGCCCTTTTGGAAAATTACAAGGTAAGAAAGCGGCCAGAGACCACAAATTGCTTCACTGTTTTCATGCAGTTTCAACCGTATTTGTTTTCTCTGTGCCCAACTACACGAAACACCCTTGGAAGATGTAGGGATTGCACGAAGCTTGCACTGCTGCAATAAAAGTGAAACGCCCAATGCAGTATTGAAGCATAAGGAGCACTCAGAGAAAAAAAATGTAATCGGACATGCTGCAGAGTACATTCAAAAACAAGCACTGCTTCACAAACACCAAATGGTGATCTGGGGCTAGAAATACCTGGTTGAGAATACACACACATCTGTCTCTTCTATATTCTCTCTAAAATTGGTAGCATGTTGGCTTCTCAAGGCAACTTGTTTACTGTGCAGTGGGTGCCTGCTCCAGACCTACAGTAGAGTGAAGGAGATAATCTGGGTGTGCAGGCCAGAGCTGAACAGGAGAGCAGCATTCACTAACCCAAAAGCCACAGTGCAGCCAGAAGAGGAGTCTTGAAAAAACAGCTTTGAAGAAGTATTTTTCTGCATTGCGAAGAAAAGAGTAGGTGGCTGGCAGTTCACATCGGCTGAGACAAAAACAACAAAAAAGTAAAGGCTGAATTAAGTGTTGGCACCAGAGAAGAGAGGGGTGCTTTTAACAGACGGCAATTAAGGATTTGGCAAGCATCTGGAGAAGAGGAAAGAGTGTGAGCCAAAGATAAGGTTAATATCGCAAGTCCAGATAACAGAGGAGGACAGGAACACAATGAGAAATGCATAACAGAGAAGTAATGAATTTATAGCAGTACAACATGCAGTAGGCCCTACAGAGCAAGGAAGCAAAGGTGCGGGGAGCTGTGAAAATAAAACACATTTGGAAGTGAAAATGGTAATGCTGACAGTCATCAAATATTAGGCAGAGGTAGTAACACACACCCACAGAAGCACATGACTAACTTTTTGGTCAGAGAAAAATAGGAACAAAGGAAGTTAATGAATGAACTACAGAAGATTTTGAGAGAAAAAGGGAGGGGGAGGCTTGGAAGTAAAGGTGCAGAACGAGTGAGAAGCGGAGAATTGGACACAGGTGTTTCAGGCTTAGGGAAGAATTATGAGGGGGAGAAAAACGGCCAGGTTAACAGTGTTCCTATGTCCTTAACTGAAGCAAGAGCTAATCTATGAAGGGTGAGCAGCGTGCCCTATCCTTGTTAATTATTTAACCTCAACTTTTTGCTGAAGGTGAAGGTCTAGAAGTGGTACAAGGTGCCTTGTAATTTACTACGTAGTTTCATTAACTACTGGTTAAAAGAAGAAAGGGACACAACGAAGCAGCCATTTAGAATTTAGTCACCCTTTTTTTTTTTATCTGTATGATTAATTTACTATTTTTACATCCTTGTAATAAATCAGAGTATTTCACTGCACATACCTCAGCACACAGCAACACTAAACGACAATCTAAGGGTTCAGCACTGAACACTTTCTGAGTCTTTCATTCATGTCACTACGGAGAGATCTTGGAACTTGCTTTCTATTTAATGATTGACATTAACAGGTAAACAGCAGGAAAAAAATAAACAGCTTAAGATGGAAATGTTCACTCTAGTAGGTCATGGGGAGCACAGAAACTTACCAGTTACTATAAAGTTCACTGCAGAACAAAAGCTCACGTGAGTTGCACTGTGTGACGCCCAATGAAGGAAAGAGCAAAGTAACAAAAACTCTTTTTTGCCTCAGTGAGCCCCCAGATTCAGCACACTTTTTTGCCAAAGAAAGTACACAGTGCTGCAAATCTTGCATTGTTACATGTCTCTGCTTCTCAGGTCAAGTGATTCAGATAAAACTTTACGCTTTCATGTGAAGAAGAGCATTTAGTCACAGAATGGAAAGAAAAAGCATTTGTGTATGCACTGACCAATTTCTGATGATCCCACTGTACGTGCCTTGTGATTCGTGAACACCCAAGGATGGTGTCACAGGGAATTTCTGATCTGCTCCATTATTAACCTACTGAAAACGCACATCTGACTGAAGATCAGACTAGGTTTTATTCACAGTACTTTCCTCAAATAACCCCTGGAAATCCCAACAGATGACACCATATTTCTCCTCCCTTCTCTTGCAATAACTGAAGATTCTGCATGTTCATAACAAGAGGACATCAGCTCCTCTTTCTGCCAGCAGATAGTCACGGCAGCATCAGAAGGCGAGAGAAATTAAAGGCTAAACACATTGTCTACTTGTTCATAGAAATTTCACATGTTCATTTTCATTACATTAGCTAAACCTGCATTTAAAAGAGAAGGTCTTCTCTAATGTCATTTTCCCAACTGTGAATTGATGGTAGTTCTACATATTAAAAGAACAAGAATTTCTACATTAAATCATCCACTTCATAGAACAATAGATGCAAACTAAACTAGATATAGTTTAGATAAACTGGATTAGTATTTCTAAGTAGCTTCAAAGGAGTAATGTTAGAATGAGTTAATATCAGCTGGTACTGAAAAGCGTAGGTGCCATTGAAGATGGGAGCACTCTGGATCCACTTCCTCCATAAATAAGTATCTCTCTTGCTTTAAATCTCTCCAGGATTCAAAAATAAACTCACTGATAATAGTTTCATCTTGCAATCCTTGTGTCATTTTCTTAATGGTTAAATTTACAATTCAAATTCAAGTGTTGTTTTAGGTTGGGAAGCTGGTAAGTGGTAACAAAACTGAAATGAAGTTAAATCATTAGCTGCCTTGAAACCCTGTTTTCTTCCACCACCAACCAAATTCAAAATTGACAAAAAAGAATGATGTTACCTTAATTATGTTAAAATAAGGCTAATCCAGTAACCACGTGTCATATTTCTTGGTAGACCAACCATGAAACACTGCTCCTTGGACATCCAAGGGCTTTTATATTAGATTCTGAGAAAGATATTAAACCCAGCCACCCAGAAATTAGTAGGTGAAGTAAGTGAAGTGGGTGAAATAGGAAGAATTAGTGATCAATTTGGGCTATTAAAAAAAAAAATTAAAAAAGGTCATGAGTAATTTTGTTTCTTTAAGTGAGTTGATTATTCACTAGAACTATTAGATTTTACCAAAGTTTGATGTTTATTCTTCACAGAACACCATCAATACCCACTCACGTCAGGGAAGTTACTTATACCCTGCAGTGATATAGCTACCCTATAGAAAGTAAAATATCTGGAAGGAAAAATGCAACATTATATTCAGATACTTAGGCTGCTCATCAAAGTACTCTGCTCTCCACAACAAAAAAAATCATGGCATTAAGTCCAATTTCCCTTGGTTTCCCAAAAGTCAAACTTCCCACTGAACCTATCCCTTCATCAGTGTAAGTGCAAGTGCTATGTGAATAGAAGTGTACAGGTTCCGCTCATACACCTAGGCAAAGAATAGCTGTAAACAAATGGAAATCTTCAATGAAAAACATTTCTTTAGGAAAATTTTTTTTATCATGGGTATGGTCAAACTCTTGAAAAGGCTTTCTAGTGAGGTGGTTGATGCCCCGTGCCTGTCAGTGTTCAAGAGGCATTTGGACGATGTTCTCAATAACATGCTTTAATGTTTGGTTAGCCTTGAAGTACTCACACAGTTGGACTCAATCTTTGAAGGGGCCCTTCCAACAGAACTCTTCTGTTCTACTTACATTACACAGTATGTCTACTTCTTACCACTTATACCATTAAAGCAAAAGGAGAGAGGGAAAGGTAACACAAAGATACAAGACTTAGGAAAAGGAATAAAAATAACAGGATTTCTGACATCTTTTCTCCTTTTTTCTTTTCCTTCTAAGAATTAAAATAGAGATGAAGATGTGAATGAAAACCCACAGTCTACCTGCTACAATAAACATCTCAAAACTGCCACAGAGGCAAAAAAAAAAAACCAGCACTTACTAAAAGCAAGCTCTGATTCAGTGTTAGCTCCTTAATACTTTTCTCCACTGATGAGAAAAATCATTAGAAGAGTTAATTATTTTTCCCATCAAATTGTCTCATTTCTTCTTTACATTTTAGCAACTTGAAAACTAATATACAAGGTGAGCGATGAAAAAAGTATTCTACAACTGGTGATGAGGCCACAGATTCTCATGGATTTGCAAAGTAGCAGTGACAATTAGTGGGCTTCTAGGTAGTTGCCTGAACCAGAGAGAAGCATCAAGAATAAATGTACACACCTTATAAATTACAAACCAAATATGCTATCTCGCATTGGACTCCTGGAGGAAACAAAAGCTTGTTTCAGGTATAAACTAAATAGGAAATAACTAAGTTAGAAACAAGTGATAAAGGCACAATTGTTAGAGCACAATACTGCAAATCAGCTTCCTTGGGTGCTTTTTGTCTGTGTCATCTCATCTACATTTTATGTTCTTTTTTTCTCACAATCTGTAAATCTTCTGCATATTGCTGATGCAGAGCAGTGAATGTGTAATTGAGGTGTTTAAAACAGAAGGGTTTCATTTTGTTGTTTTTGTTGTCCACACCATCCCCACTAGGTCAAGCTTACTGCTGAACCTACCGAACTGCAAAGACGTATTTTATTTAGTTTCAGAACTGCCTTAGGCCAAATCCACACAGGAAAGAAAGAATAAGAGCAGCCTCCATTAAATTACACTCAGAATTATTATTTGGCTTCTATTCAAGCTCAGAAATTTCACCCTATGTTAGGATTACTGTATTATTATTAAATATTCTATTTGGATCTTGCGCAGAGCTCTGAAATCTGTCTGTTAAGATCAGTCATTTTTTATTTTCTATGGTAATCAATGGCAGAACATCTAGCCTGTTAACTGTCTTTAAAACTGCAGTACTGCCACATGCGTAGCCAGTCCAACTCGCTTGCTTCATAAACCTAATATATATCAGAATTGACACATTCTGAAGACGCAGCTTCTCTATCAGAAAACTCAGAACTATCACACTCTTAGAAACCAGCAACATATTAACTCAGAAGCCTTTGAAGGATTTAGTGGACAAGGAACGTAGTCAGAATTTTTGTTGTTTAAAACTTCTTTTTTTGCACTGACAAACAAAAATGAAATTTCTGACATGAGAATCTGCATTTTTAATTTCATATTGATACACTAAACTTATCCTTTCATTATACTCAAAAGGACAATACAAGAGACTACTCAATTGCAGGCGCATAACCAACACCTAAAGCCTAAGCTTTCCCTGCAGCTTGTCCAAGTAATCACCTTATTCTTTTGGTCTGAACAAGGAGGCAAACACGTCCACTGGCACTCATCTATCAGAAGGATAGCGCCTTGAAAGCCGATTAACACGATAGCTATCACATCAATTAATACACATGGCAGCAACTACAGATATGACAGCATATCATTAATATGATAGATATCAAACGATAGAACAACAGAGCTGAAAGAGAAAGGGTTTTGCAGAAACGGAGGATCAGTACAAATAACCTTATTCTCCCCACACTGAGATCCCTTTCAGAGTGACATAAACTAAATTGGTGAGCTCCGATTCCCATATTTCATTTTGCGATACAATTGGGTAACATGAATGGCTTCATGTATTAACTACAGAAGGAACATTTTTGTGATGAGTTTTAACAGAAACACCATAACACCTAACTTACTGCTTCACGTTCTGCTATTTCTGCTTTTAACAGGCAAAACTTCCCTCGGAGGGATCAAGTTTACTGCAAGACCTATTTTTCCTCCAGCCATTACCTGAACTTCTATCAGCAGACTAGGGCTGAATTTTTGCCTCCCTGCTCTCCCCCAGCTGATAGAAAGGCTTCCTGGTGGCACCTCCAGAATGAGGATTTCATCACAAATCCCGTGAGATTTCGGGGTGCGCAGATTATTAAAGGCACATATCATCCTGCAAAATCAAAAAGCCTTTACAAGGAGCAGTCAATTTCTCTTACAGGGACCCTGGACAGATGGCAGGATTGGACTATCACTAAATCAGCTTAGTCAAATACATTATTAGTTCTCCAGTCCAGTAATTCAGTGTGTATTCTTAATGAAATCGCTGAATGAAAAGGGCGATGTGCCAAGCTTAAAGCAAGTAAACAACAGAAATCCACTTTCCTCCAAGATCAACCCTCTCCTGATGTTTATCTGAGTCACAAAAGACTGAGCTCCGCTTGAAAAAGCAGCTCATTACAAAACACAGAAGACCAAAATCTAAATTCCACCTTTGTGCATGTGTTTTCTATATAATCAAGTGTCTCGTTTTGTTGTGGCTATGAAGAGATTCAGGCAAATCATGGAGACAGATGAGTGCCTGACACAGAGCAGCCACATCAAGGAACATCATAATGGGCTCTCAGGTATCTAAGCACCAGGTCCCTCGCAGGCTGGACACACAGCATCTCCTGAGGTAATGCCATTAACAAGTGATGAGCACTTCACTCATGACCACCAGCACCTAATGCTTCAGCACAGCTTAATGCTCTCCAGAAAAGCTGCATGACCCTGCTTTGATTTCCAAGAGGCTATCCTGAATCCCTGTTAATTCTCCTCTTAGCAGCGCAATGATCTACAAGCTTTCATGGAATTACCAGACTCGCACCCAATCATTCACAGAGAGTTTTGCCAACAACAGTCAGTCACATTTTTACTAAGAGAAATTGCTCTCATAAAAACAGTTCTCCCTGTCTCACAGTGACATTTCCTTTGTCACCATAAGGACAGAGGTCAGATAGTAGAACTGACCACCACCACTGCATGTGCCAGTGATTCTTCACTGCTGCAACTGCCCCTCCATCAGGATGTACCTTTACTGTACATCCAGGGATTAAAAAAAAAAAATCCTAGATATAAGTACACAATAAATAAACACATTTAATGCTGCTTGAATTTTGAGCATATAACACACTTGAATGTAGGCATGGCATTGTTTTTAATACAAAATTATTACACAGCTTTTCCAATCTTACCACTCTGTGCTATTAAATGCAAGGTCTCGTCTCCATTAGCATGAGAGAGGTGGAGAGATCTTCTGTTTGATTCAACACAATGAATAACAAGTATTTATTTGTATTGAAATAAATATTGTATCTCTACAACCTATTTACTTCCCTAAATTGTTGTCTGAAACAGTCAACATTTCATGTTCCCAATGAAAAGATAGAAAAAAACTCCACAAATACTATAATTTTCAATGCACAGTAAGATTTGTAATAATTATATGAAATACATTTAACCAATAGTTTGCAGACACAGCACACAAAAGGCTCCTTAAAACACTGTGACAATTGATTCACTCTGTGATTTGACACAAGCTGGATGGTGTTCACCAAGCAATTTCTTCACCATTGTTTAGGACAGGTTATTTCATTCATTCCTCACTTTTAAACAAATGAGAGAGTTTGTGTGTATCTGTATACCAGCATACACACCGCACAATTCACGCAACGAGCCTATGATGTTAGGTGGGTCTTCTCCAATACCTGGCAATTAACCTCTCCTACATGTGAGTCACTCACATTCACAGAATGCTTTCTATGTGAGCGCTGCATGTTTACAAATGAGGCTGGCATACTTTATATAATCTTCACCACCTTGGCTGAGACAACAAAGCAGAGCTATCATCACAGGCAGAGTCACAGGCAGACGCACATTAAATAAGGTCACCTGCTTCCTTACTTCCTACTATGGCTATGGCAACTGGACCCTGAATTTCACACACAGCTTGAAATAAATGGAGTATCGATTCAGGATAGTTTACATGTTCTGCAAAAAAAGTTAATGATTATTATTAGCTCCATTTTTAAGAAGTTTTCCACAAACTCTAATACATTCAATTAGGCCATACTCTCTTCCACAGGAATCAAAAAAGTGCAATATGCTCTCTCTGCTGAATTCCTGGTTCTGAAAAACACCAACATCATCCTAACCAAGTCTAAAGCTGCAGCCCTTAGGGGATTTTGGAGGAGGAAGGAGCCACTGACTCCTTCGCTGTCTCCTTCAAGATGACAAAGACAAACAGAAGAGTTAATATGATCATGGTCACAGTGATTATTAGAGACAATTTAAAGTGGTGCATTTGTCCCAAGGCAAATTCTAACCCGCTGAAGTTTTTCCTTTCTAACCATTGTCAAAAGTAATTTTTAAAAAATACTAAAATTAAAAAGCTCTTTCTCCATGGAAGACAACAAAGTATAATATATCCAGCCGAATCTCAACAATCTCTTTTGGAAAAAAGCATTTTTGTTTTCCCAAAATGGATTTTTTTTTTTAATGTTCCCTTACAAATATTTCAACAGAGGTTTATTATCATCATCTCCATTTTTACTGTTAGGGTCTTTCATTATCTTCTGTTAACAAACACAAAGCAAAATTGTAAACAGTATTTAGTATGTAAAGCAAGTGACACAGTAGATCATCATTTCTAAGGAAGGTACTACACTCATGAACCAAGTTTCTTCAAATCCTGGAATAAGAACAGAATGCATTTGCTTCATCTGAACTATATAAAGAGAAACAACACATGTCTACTTTCAATGGCTGTACTCGCTTCTGCCAGGAATTACTCCTTACCCTGTATGCTGCAGAAAGGACCCTCCCATTTTGTTAAAAACACTCGCAAGAATCTGGATGGCTTTGGCAATTTGCCATGTGTGTTGAATTCGCTGGCTTTTCATTTTACCTTTAAACCAGCCACTTCCATACACAGTTTTATCTAAATATAAACCTTATGGCAATAGCCATTTGTCACCTTCACATATATTATTGATGAGAAAGCACACAGCTCACCAATTAGGATGCCTGCACTGACGTTATCTCCAGGCTAAGCCTGAGGTACTGATGGAACAGCTGAAGTAAAAACTCAGTTTTACACTTGAAAGAAGGTTCAAAGGCAATGAGAACAGACTGCCCTGCAAAGGACACAGATAGCTGTGCTTACTGCTGGAAAAGTTTATTTAAGGAGTAGACTATATGACTTACTCTGTATCACAATAAACTACTATGAGTTGACATCCTGTTCAACTAGAAGGTCTACTTAGTTTTCATTCAAGCTTTGGATTAAATCTATGAATCTGACATAATGATAGCTTAAACATTCTTTTAACCCTCATCACAGCTTAGTATCAAAGATACAGTGTCAAATAATGGTTAAGATACAATGCAAACAGTTTTAACTGGTATTGTATTTCTATTGCTAGCCCAGCAAGACATCATACAGTATTTCTTAGGCCCCATATTGCCAATTGTAAATGAAAAGAAATATTAAAAGCACAGGAAATCAGGACAACTTTAGGCGGACAGACAATCCGGAGATCACTCGTCTTCTCTGCTTCTATCCACGTTCCTGGGATGTCAAATAACATCAACCTATTCCGTAAACACTAAGTATTTATTCCACAATCTACTGGTCATTTCTAAACTAACTACGTCAAATGAATTTATCCAAGAGAAATCATCTAAAACAAAAAATTCTGCTGAAGATTCATGCTTGAAAGAAATGACAGCGAACAAGTTTATATCGTACCTCCAGCCCTGTTCCTTGAAAACTACATGAACCTCTGTATGTGAGCATGAGACCCAATATCTCACATTAAGACACATTTATGCACCTGTTAATAAGTAATAAATGCTACACACATTTCACAGTAAGACTTCCCATTGAAAACATTCCACATTTACATTACATGATAATGAAAAGGCTCTGAGCTAAATCAGCACCGCCAGAGAACACAAATACTTCTCTTACCTCCATTTCTGTGCAGTGTAAATGCTCCGATTTATCTGTAATAAAAAAAAAAAATAGCTTTCAGATTAAGTCAGTGGGCAAAAAACATGGTTCTTTTCCTTACTTCTATCGCACATTTCAGTAATATTGGCATTACAAATGCATCACAGACTTAACAACAAAAAGATCCCGCACTCTTTATTTGATCCTAACTCTCCCTTTTATGATCTGTCTTTAATGTTTGGCTTCATTATTTAAATGGTATGAATGACGCTCAGCCATGAAGGGAACATGCAAACACATTGGCTTCAATTAAGTAGATGCAAATAATTATTTCAAGAGAAAAAACACCATTAATTCGCAACTAGGAAAAAGCCACTGTTTCATTTGATACTATCGGGATATCAAGGAGTTGAACAAGAACACCAACCTCAAGAAAACTAAAATAGAAATATTACTGTAATATTTTTGTAAGTCCCCCTTCTCGCTTTTTGCATCTCCAAAGCATCACTTTGCAATTTATATGATACAGAAAAATTAAGTTTCTCAACTGTTTCAGATTGAAAATCTCAATTTTCTCAAAGTCAAAATGCTTTGGTATAAAAGGGTGAGTGGCTTGACACACCATAAAAAATAGGACAGAAATTTTGCATCAAATGCCATCTCAGCAGCAAGATTACCATTTCATATTAATAATTCATTACAAGAGCAGTGCAAAATAATTCTGGCAGGATGATCTTCTGTTGGAAAACAATAATGAAGAAAATATTTCACAGAAGTATCTCCATTTCAAAAGGGGAGCTACCCAAAACTTTAATTTCAAAACACGCAGACGTTTAATCTCACTTCTTTTGTCTTTTTTTGGGTAGTGCTGCACTCGCACTGCTACATCTGCAGTCTGTAGTGCTGGGCCTGACAATGCTCGGCCTGGGAGCGCAGGACATGATTCTGCATCCCCATCCATTCAGAACTCAGGCCAGAAGTGTTGGCCAGAAGTGTCTGCTCTGGGTGATGGCTGCTGAGCACGCCCAGGGAACCAAAGGCCCAAATGGAGTGGCCGGGGAGAGCCTGCAATTTGTAGCCCTAACTAGGAAGATTGCTTTTATCAGGTTGCCTGGTGAGCTGAGGAGGCTCAACCAAGTGGTAGCATAATATTAGCACTGAGGAACGATCACGGTGGCTTAATAAGCAAAATCTGAATGGCATGCAGGACTGACAGCGCTGGGGAAGTCACCCACACAGAAACAGATTAATTTTTCATATTGCACTAGTCACCTTGCCTTTGAAACTAAAGGTTAAACACGTCTTGCATGAATAGGGAACACCTAAGCAGCAGAGGGAAAGCTGTTTGCCTTCGTTTTGAACTCTCGCCAGCATAAGCTGAACACTGAACGCTGGTGTCTGATTTCATAACGAAGCACAGGAGAGTGACTTAAAAGGGTGGCTCTTTTAAATACGTTTTGCATCCTCTTCTCAAAAGGACTGGTGATTCTGGTCCGTTCATGTCAAGATCCATAGAAGAGCCATTTTTGGCTTTCAAAACGGTAAGACTTGTGTTATTATTTTAAATTATAATTGAGGGAAATTCACTACACTTTTCTTTTAGTATTCCTATGACTACTAGCAGAGTTATGAATACTGGGGGCTAATTCTGTGAAATCTGAATGACCGCCGACCAAAACAACATAAATCCACAATACAAGGCCACACAAGAGCAATTCTCAGAAGTGTAGTCTAAACAGGGGGGAAAGGTTGCAATTTTAAACCTCTAACCATGCAATGGCATAGCAGTCCTCTAGAACGTGTCACCACTGATAAGCTATTCCAAGTTGCATCTCCTGCAGTCTGGTGGAAGAGCAGTCAAACACCTCCAGATCCTCTCAGTAGCACAGACACAAAGCACCCATCGCTACACTTCAAAGCGACTCTGAGGTCCTACAAAGAGCCTTTGAACAGAAATCTTAACCAAATCCTGGAGTACAAAGCAAATTCACCAGCCCAGACCAAAGGAAACAATGTAAAAATCACATTTACAAAGGGACAGCAAGAAATTCATCTCACAGCGCCTTTGATAAATCTTTGACAAACTTTCATGAAAGCACCTGAACTTTAGAAACTCATCTTATTTTGTATATGATACTATCAAAATGAACTACTGCTTTCAGAGCCAATATTTATTACTACTGCAACTAATGTAGAGAACATATTAAGATGAATTTTTCACTCTCGTTGCTCGTGAACTGGATACCACCACCAAAAAGTTATGTTTCTACCAGGACTTAAAAACAACAAAATTGTTTTTTTAGCATGTAATTCCATATTCCAGGTAGGGAAGGGGGAGAAACAAGTAGTTTAAGTCTCACAACAGCTCCAACGTACTACAGGCGGTATTGGAGACAGGTGTGCAAACTACTGATTGACGTACACCATTTTAATATGCTAGATTTACCTCACTACTCCTTTCCTTACCCCTCTGAGCCCTGATTGCAGCTATACTCTGAGCGGGTTTCCCCACCCTGTTTGCAGGGACTTATGGGCACACTCCTCTGGAAATTTCCCAAATTACTGAAGAGCTGGGTACGAACAGTGCTCACCCAAGAAGCACACACTGACTTGAACCTATCAAGACTGACATGAATTTGCTT
Source organism: Gallus gallus (assembly GCF_016699485.2). NCBI lineage: Eukaryota > Metazoa > Chordata > Aves > Galliformes > Phasianidae > Gallus > Gallus gallus. The sequence continues at coordinate 96,651,969 of NC_052533.1, read as the reverse complement.
TTGTGTGGTCCGTGCAAGCCAATTTACTCCTGATAGCCGGGAACTGAACTTTCTTCTCTTCAGCTGAGATTACTGAAAAAAAACAGGAGCTTCTAAACATAGCCCAAGGGTCACACTTTCCTAATTTGCACTTGGAGGAATAAAAATACATCCCTATAAGTCATAAAACTGTCTCTGTTTGCAGTCTCTGTCTGCAAGCAGCTTCAAGTGTTTATCCGGTAACTAGGGGAAGGCTTACAAAGTCATTTCGGCTGTTGCTTCTTTACCTACATCCATCCTTCACCGCCCAGTACAGCCATTCAGCTAGCTGCTAACATGTGCAGCAATTTCACCATTCTTAACCCCAAAATATATGCATCTCAATAGCATTTTTCCACGACAGCTTTCCAGTAGTGGCTAATGCATTCATTACCAGCAAACAGCATAACTTGAACCGTCAAGTTAACTTTGCTTTACAAACAGGCTACAGTTTGGGAAATCGTATGATCTTTCACTCATCAACTGGAGAAAAGCAAAAACCGTTCATATTTTTGCAAGCAATGAGGCTTAAATAGGAAGTTTCTTGTATGTCTGAAAACAGTTTTCAAAAGAGCCCCATATGTGTCATGAAATAATAATAACAACAACACAACAACAAACCCCTGAGCAACGTTTTTCATTTCTCAGAATTTCTGTTTGAAAATTATTCATATTTCCAAGCCCCAGCAAGTGGAGTCGGGCCAAGCTTCCATCAAGCACTAAGGTACTCTGACTCATCCCTCAAGGCAGGAGCTTCAGGCTGCCATTTAGACGGGGAAAAATAATTACTTTCACATAATGTCTCAGAATGCTGTTTAAAAAAAAAAAGACTGCACACAATTTATCAATAGCCCGTGCTTCACTCAGGTGTAATTGCCATGCTTTCCAAGGGTGAGCAGATCACAGTTAAGGATCTACACAGATTTAAAAACAAAACAGCAATCGCATCACGTACTGCTGCCAGGACTAAGGAGCCTGCACTTAAGACTTCATTTTAAAGCTGAAGTAGATAATTTGGCATGTTGAAATGGACTGATATAGGCTACACACGCAGGATTCACAAAACAATTTGCACTCCACTGTCCAAAGAAATCCTAAACTACTGAGTCGATGCTTGTGATTTGACACCACAGCCACAGGGCTGCTGCTTCCACTACGAGCAGCTTAAGAGCCTCAGAGCACCTTCCTGGCCTGCCTTCAACATCCCCAGATCCTCTGGATGGATCTGAAAGCGCTGGCTTGCTTTCAGAATCAAGATTGTCAGCACTGATGTTCCAACAACTGTGTTGCTGATGTATGCTTTAGTAACAAGCCCGAAAGTGATTTTGTGTTGAAGAGTAATATTCTACTTAGATTTCACAGCCTACTTCTGTGCTTCTGGGCAAACCAAACCTACTTCTTCCACAACAGTAGACCTCAGGGTGCCCTCGGGAAAGAGGGGCACTACCCATTCAGAAGTTGAATTTGTATTTGCTTTCTGACTTTCAAGTCTTCAAGAGGCGCTGTACCTACAGTAATAGTAGGCCTTTCCCTGCCCTCAAGAGAAGAAGGAACTCCTTAAAAGAAAAACATCAGACTCATTTGGGCAGTGTTCTCAGACATAGGGTAGGGGTCTGGGTGGTGCTGTGTGGAGCCGGGGGTTGGAATTGACAATCCCTGTGGATCCCTTTCAACCTGGGATATTCTATGATTCATTTAATCATCTGATTGCAGGAACTGAGGCATTCACTACAAAATCTGGCAAGACCTTCAACTCAAGAGTCAAGATCAGTACCAATAAAAAGGAAAGGACAAGAATGAAAAAAGCAAAGGCAACCAAGCAACATAAAAAGATGAATATGTAAAGAACTGGATTCATAATTACATGGAGAGAAAAATAATGATGTAGCAGAAGTGAGACAGATTTATTGTAGAGGATGGATATTACAGGAGAAACAAATGAAAAACAATGGAAGGACAGAGAGAAATCTTGGGTAAAAACAAAAACATGTAAACAAACAAAAGGTCAAAGTGGCAAAGAAAAATGTAGGTCAAGCACAGGCTATAAGAACCACCAGGCTACAAGGTGGAAGGTGAAGAAGACTGAGAAGAGGAAGAAGACTGGAATTAGGAGAGTTAACAGGAGACCCCTCAGAGAGGCTATTTTTAAGGAAAATGCCTAGGTCTTCAGGATCAACACATCCTTCCTCTAAACTTTGCGAAGAAAGATTACAAGAAATGAGGTGAAGCTTTGCAGCTCATGGCTTTTTGGACCTGCATCGTGATTTATGTATCTGTCTCCAGTTGATGATTCGTAAATGGTCTGCCTCACTTTTCAAAGTGGGACAGGACAAAGGAAAGAAAATTCTCAGAAAGTACAAAGAAAAATCTTAGAGAGGATACAGAAGGAGACCAGAAATCTCCTCCATTGTGTCAATCTTTTATCATGCCTTCATCTTTCTCTGTTCAACTTGGATTCACTGAAGTTACTCCTCATTTTGCATAGTCGTAAGTAATCATAGAACCATCAAATGGCTTGGGTTGGAAGGGACTCCAAGGATCATTGAGTTCCAACCTCCATGCCACAGGATGGTTGGAATCTTCTATATCTTGTACACTGTGGAAACCTCTATACGTTGTACAAACCAGGTAAAGACTGACAGTTCTTTTACATGGTTATATTTTGCAATGGAAATTATTTCAAAATAATATTCTTTAATGCCAAATTAAAGCTATCCTCTAAGGTATGATACAGTGATTATTCACTGTTTTGTCCCTCTACCACTCTGCACAAGGAAACTGGCTCTGGTTACTGGGCAATTCTTTCCACCATCATCTGCTCACCTTCTGTAGCAAACCTCTAAGTCTACCTAAGGATCAAGTCAATTTTGTTATTCTAAGATAAATATTGTGGTCACTGTGCATCTCCAAGTGCTGCTAAGCTCTATTCATAGCTGTCATTCTCTTGTGAAGATGCTTATTTAAGTACAGATAACGCACTCACTCTTCTCTGGCATGTCCATACATAAATCTTTCCCCCAAAATGCTTGAATATGCATGCACTCAGAGCTCATGTGTTTCAAAAAGCTTTCTTTACCTTATATTCTGTTACTCAATTACATTTTCATTCCTCCTGGAGCTATCCGCTCACTTGCCAGCCCAACAAGCATGTGTGCTTGCAACAGAATGCTGACTCCACTGAGGCCACTGGGAGTTTTCAGCAGGCCACTGCTTTCCTAAACTGATACCACAGCACTGTAGTACCAGTTATGAGCTTTTACCAGCTGTTAATCAACTCTCTCAAATAGATGAAAAAGCAGTCGTCACTTTTTCTCTACCTTGGCTATACCTGCAGCCTTGTATTTACACTGTACAAACTGACTCACCTTTTTGTTGCTCTTAAAAGTGCACAGCAATAAAATTCAATAGCACGCTCACAGCTCTACATGTGTCACACAAACTAGCTTAAGGTTTTATCAGGAATGGAACAATAATTGTTCTGTCTCTTTACCGGATCCAACTCTGTAATCTAATAAATTAATTTGGAAACAGAAAGTTTTTTTCACCTTTCTTTTGATAGAGATGATGAAAAAGCTCTCTCACTTTTCTGATACATTCACTGTCAAGAGGGATCCAGGATGCTACGTATCTTTAATCCTCTCATTGCCTGCCTTACCACAGCCCACCTGCTCCAACCTTGGCAAGGACAGTCAAGCTCCAGTCAGGCTCCTTCAGCATGCTGCTGTGGGTCAGCCTCGCTGCCTGATGCCATTTTCAGACCTGAATCACCCCATTAAAGGCTACTCCGTCACACCACCACAACTACTGCCCTCATTTTTAAAGTCCTTACCATGCTAATCCACTCCTACCTGTCATCCCCAACCAAGTTAGTACCTGGTAAGCTGTCACCTTCAGCCAGCCCCTGAAGCTGCACTCCATTACCCATTACTTTTTATTGTCATTATGAATATCTGAAGCCCAGAACTCTTCAAAGCTTCTTCTTCTCAAGTTTTCCTCTGGAGTCACAAATGCATATATCAGACAACACCAAATTACTATGCCTTCACAGTCTGATTTGCACAATGTAAATGTGATAATTAGTAACAGAGGACACCTATCACTGCTGGTAGCTTTCTTCCACTGGTTTCATGCAAGCATCTGGAATGTAAACTAATGTATTTAGTTATTTGAAACCACAGATATTATTTTGTTACATTGGGGTCTTCCTGCTATACTCTCTCCAACAAGGTCCCTGGGATCCCACTTACATTCCCAGAGAGCCCACCCAAACTCCCAGTGCTCTGACATAAGCCATAACTGGAAGCCTTCCAGTTACTCTTATGCACTAGAAAATACTCTAATGGTAGAAAGCTTGGCATGGCTGAGGCCTAAGCTTTTTCCCTTTTACTGATGAACACAGCAAGCAACAGAGATGAAGCATTAACTCACCAAGGCTCTTCTCTGCTGTCTAGAGCCATTTTCTTCCTACTTTGACTTCTGCCATTACTAGATATATACCTTAAAACTCTAGCAAGAGACAGTGAAGCTTAACCCATTGACCCTTACTATCTTTAAGTACAGATGTTTCTGAATAACTTTTTGGATTCAGAGCATAATTACTAATTCTAGAAGTGGGATTTATTTCAGCAGTATTCATAGCAGCACTCACTTTGAAATTTAAACAGCAACCACAGCTACTCCTATCTATTATCTTTCAAAAGGATTGACCAAATTAGAAGGAAAACATCAGGGCGTTCATTTTGTTCTGAAAAGCCTGCATATTTTTCCTCATCATTCTTCGAGAGACTGGTAGATGAGAATGTCTAGATGCACACAAGCTCAATTTGCATTTATTAGCCTTATAATTTCCACCCTGCCTTCCAGTAGCTGGGCACACAAAGAAGAACGTGAAAATCACTAAAACTGCCAACACTGTGTAAACTATTCCCCTCTAGCATGTCTCACCCTGAGCTCTCCAAGTCCCATGAAAGCCACCACGCAGTCAGCTTCTCTGTGATCTTTCTGGTTCAAAGCAGGAATGCCCCCTGCACCATACCCTCGCTCTGAACACCTGGCAGCTGTCCCAGAGAAAACCTGCATGGTACTTAATGCTGACAAAGCCAGCAGCAGCCTCCCTCTGTGCCTCCTCCTCCAGGGCCAAAGCATGGCGCAGACAAGGCCCGCCGCCATCACACGCAGCGAGGAAGGCCGAGGAGCGCTGCCTGTGCACAGGCCTCAGCAGCTGAAACACGGTTTCTCCAAGCTTGTTCATTCCCATAATTGTCTCCTAGAGTAGAGGGAAAAACAACTAGCACCACTTGTAAGCACTGCTCCTCAAGGAGAGGACTGGAGGGAGTCAAACCACATGTTTACATCAAACATCTAAACTGGTTCCGAAGTTGGTTTTGATTGCAGCTGGTACTTCGCTAGACGCCACCATGAGTTCACTTCGTATCAATTGCAAGTAAAATACAGAAGAAAAAAAAACGTGCATTAGGTAAAATACTTTCTGTGCTTTATCTCCAATTTCATCTGGGCTATTCCTAAGCAATCCACATTTCTGTGGTATTGAAATGTCAGACGGTTAGAATGATTCATACGAAGATGACCACAGAGAACTCCTCATTTTTTGCACGTTCAGGTTTGTTCCTTTCCTCACTCCAGATCTGGCAGACGGTATGGTTTGCAACACACTGTGAAAACATCACTTCATCAGTGTCCCTAAAGCAAACTCTGTGACACGGCCGCATTTGCTCTCGAATTAGCCTGAGCTCTGCTGACAGGCGTGACTGATCACATCGTTCCCCGCAGCCCTGAACAAAGCCCGAATGTTCGCTACCCAAAGGCGCCATTCTTTGGGGACTCCTTTATTTGCCCACACAGGATTCTCTTGTGCACAGACACAGAAACCAACAGCCAACACTGGATTCTGTGAATCATCCAAACCTTTCCACCAACCTACAGTCATACATTCTTTATGCAGTAACAAAACAGTTTCACAGCTCGGAGCGTTAACCCACAGAACCCCTACTGCTCCCACTAATCTCCTGACATGGCCACTCAAACCCTACTTGCCCAAGATATAAAGGCAGGAAAACAATGGTGAGGAATCCTTCCTGATCCTCACTCACCGAGGATTCACATCAGGTAACGTGAATGCTCACATGAAAATGAACAACTGGGTGACGCTCCCATTCTGAATCCTTCCTTCTCCTGGTTAGCCAAAACCTAATTGATTAAAAAATAATAAGATAACCAGGTATTAACAGACTCCATCGGTAAAATCAAGAAGATTTGAAAACTGTTCTCTGGTTTTGGATAATGACAGGGGTTCAGTGTTGAGGCTGTTTTCCTGCCCTCTGTATCAGTGAAACTCATCTTTGTTTCCTACCTCAAGGACATTTTATTCATTTTCTGGGTATTTTTAGTTGGAATTTCAAGCACTGCACATTAGCCAGAAAAATTATTCACAATAAACGGGTTAGGAAACGTACCACTGAATTCTACATAATCAGTACTTCTCTTCAAGATAACTTCAATTTGTATCTCAAGAGTAAAATTAATGTGTCCAGACAGACAGCTGTAGGGCCCATGCTGCTGCATAGGACTCACCAGCCATACACCAGGGTAGTGCATCTTACATTCTCATTGCAACTAAGCAGAAGGCATGAGTGTTAAAGACGGTATCCATTTGAGAGGCTTGTGCTGAAATTGGGTCACAACGCTCACTAATCATCACCTAAGGACACTGCGGGGAGCAGCAAAGAAAAGAAATGGAGCAGCTCAAAAAATACCAAAAAAGAAGCAAGCTAGCTATCAGCTCATCAATATAACACATTATCAACATTCACTGTATCATGCAAATGATGGTTTCCAATAGAAACCCATACAGGCTCCACAAACCAACAAATAAAAGCCGCTTGACCGGAACCACACTGGTTTTATGCTGTTGACAGTTACTCCTACAAACACACAGAATCCTTTGTATAAGGCTCAAAGGCTGAGCAATGCACTGCCCCAGTGTGCTCAAAGCTATAGATGCGGGGGAGATGAGGGAAGTAACCCCAGGAGGAATGCTGCTGCTGTGCAGATTCAGGCAGGAGTGGGATCACCCAGCAGTGGACAGCTGGCAGCAGGCTCCCTCCTGCCTCCTCCCTTGGAGAAGCCTGAACTTCACACCCTGATGCACCCAACACCTTCCTACAGGCCGTTAACACGTACTGTAAGAGGAAATGGAATGAGTCGACAAATAGCAAGGAAAAAGCAACAAAAGGGAAAGAAAAAATAACATACTAAACCAATGCATTTCCTACGGCTGAATAGAGAGAAAGAGGAGTCTGATAGCATCTCAGAGCACTGTAAGTAAAGCAGAACGCAGCATGCAGTACTTTGCGTTCTTGTGACATGCTGGGTATCCCCCCAGCACCTCTGGGTGCTGGGCTGGCGTTCTGTTAACATTAAAATAACCTATTTTTTTATTTTTTTTTTTAACTAAAAAGCACATTAGATCCCATTTAAATGGAAAACAACCATCAGGCTCATTTAACTCATGGAAGGAGATCAGGGCCCCCGTTCCATTCTGCACGTTCTGACGATGGCACGTACCGCCGGCTCCAGACCGGATTACTGTGAATCTCTGCAAAGACTTCAGCCAGACACCCCATCAAAAGGCCCCATTAACGACCAACACCCAGCGTAATACCCACGCTCCCATTTTGTGACCTGCGCTCCGCAGCCCTGACACCTCTATCTCGGGAAACCCAGCGCCGGTCAACGTCGGCGGATCGCTTCCCGAGCGACTGCGGGCTGCATCCCTGCGCTGGCCAGCTTGACTTTCTCTTCGGAAAGCAAGCGGGCATCAGCGCCGCACGCACCGCCCCGGCAGTACCCCCGTCCCCGCGGCCTTACCTGCGGAGGGCGGCGCGCGGCGGGGCTCGGCCTGCTGCAGGGTGACGGCCCCGTCCCGCCACACGCGGAGGTGGGCGGCCGCCCCCAGCCTGCCCGCGGGGCTCTCCCGGCGGCGGGCCCGCAGCCAGGCGCAGCACTGGTAGCAGACGGCCCACGCCTGCTCCTCGTTGATGGGCTGGTTGTAGAGCCGGAGGATCTCCTCCAGCGATAGCGCCTCCGGCTGCCCGCCGGCCCCGCCGTCCTCCTCCTCGTCGGCGGCGGAGGACGGGCGGGAGGCGCCGGGCTGGGGCTCCGCGCCGCGCTCCCCCGGCAGCGCCATGCCCCGCTCCGCCGCCCGGGCTGCCCGCGCTGCTCCTCGGCTCAGGCCCCGCCGCGGTTGCTGCTGCTGCTCGCGGTGCGGCTGCTGCCGTTGCTGCTGCTGCTGCTGCTTGTAGTGCTGCCGCGCGGTCCCGCCGCGCTCATCCTCCCCGCCCCGCCAGTGGCAGCAGGCCGCCGGACAGCCCGGCCCAGGCAGGCGGGCGGGCAGCGGCCGGCCGGCGGGAGGAGCGGCGCCCGCCGCTGCCGCCGCCGCAGGGGGCACAGCTCATAGCAACGCAATGGCGTCCTCGCCCGCCCCCGCCGCCAGCGGCCGCCGCTCGGCGTCGCAGCGCCCCCTGGCGGCCGGCCCGGCCCTGCCCGCTGCGTCAGGTACAGGCGAGCCTGCGTCCTTGGGCCGCGGGTTCTGCGCAGCTTCGGCGGTAGACCCCCCGTAGCATATAGGAACCGTACGATCCTACGTCGCTATTACTCGTGTTTCAGGTTTCACAGAAAGCGTCAGCGAACGGAGCGCTGCGTTCATGCTGAGGGAGGGCCGCGGCCCCCGCGCAGCGCCCACAGCCGACCCCGTGCAGCTCCCTGGCCGGCGGGAGCCGGGTCAGCCACTGGCACCGGAGCAGGCGGGAAGGTCCGCACGCACATAAAGGCCTAAGAACAGCTGTGCGTGCGCTGCCCACGGCCAGAGCGGTCTGCCACACGTGAGGGAGCTGACAGGGCTGGGCCTGAGTGGGAGGCCAGCAAAGATGATGAAGGGCCTGGAGCATCTCCTGTATGAGGAAAGGCTGAGTAACCTGGCACTGTTCAGCCTGGGGAAAAGAAGACTGAGAGGGGATCTGAGAGAAGTTTATAAACACCTAAAGCGAGATGGGAGGCAAATAAATGGGGCTGGGCTCTTGGTGGTGTATAGCAACAGAATAAGGAGTAATGGCCTAGAACTTGAACATAGGAAGTTCCATACTAACATGTGGAAGAACTTTACAGTAAAAGTGACAGCACACTGGAGGAATAGGCTGCCCGAAGAGGCTGTGGAGTCTCCTTCTGTGGATATATTCAAGGCCCATCTGGACGGCTATAATTTTACCTAGCTGCAATTTCACCAATGACAATTAAGCATTCTCTCTCAGTGTCTCCTTCCTATGAGAGAGGAAGCTGATAACTTACGCAACAGTAATTTGCAGTGCCCCCATCTGTACAAGCAGAGTACCACACACGGGACAGGCACCAGGTGCCAAAGAGCTACACGCTGGTCCGTATTTTGCTTTCAACCATACTGAACATAATGCTTTTTGCCCTCTTACAGCTACACACACTGACACTGTGTGGATCCACTACACTGCCAGGAAAAAGGGATGAGCTTACACAGACATCAAACCCAGCACAGCTGTCAACACATTCAGGTGTCCGAGTCTTGTATTCAAACATAAAAAACCCCACCATAGCCTGTTGCATTCACAGATTAACAGTATTACCTACACCTGACTGACCTTAGAAGCTACTGCAAGCCCCAAAAGAGGCAGAAATAAATTTCCATTGTGGAAAGGAAGCATAAATGAACTTCAGTAACTCTGACTCTCCCTCATTCATAAAGAACACACACCCTGGACACCACTAACATAGATACAAAACATATAAAACAGACTATTTTCTAAATGAGTTCTCACATTAATTCAGAACTGCGGAAGAGAAACCAATATTGTACATATGCGTTTTAATAACTTGACCAACGCTCCTGTAAGTATTAAAAGTAGCTTTTATTAAAATAAAATTCTCTGTATAAATACAATCATTACTGTGTATACAATTCATTTCACTACAAACACACCACCACATTCAAAAAAATCAGTGGCATTTTGGTAAAATACAGTATTTGTTCACTTGCATAATTTCATATGCAAAGTACCTTATTTTGCACATCCAGAGAGGTATAGATTATTTTGCTTTTCAGAGGACAGAGCGATATTTACAAGCAAACATGATCCAAACAGCACATGCAGATTCAGGGTATGCAAACACACGTACACGAACAGCAAGTCGCACCTGGTCACCCCTACAACAGATTATTTCTTCACAGAAAGGAGACCTGTGACAGAAAACAAGATAACAAATATCACCAAGCTGTTCTTTAAATTTTCAGTCCCACGTGCGATTATTTGAAACTCGCTTGACAGTTAACTACGAGCATCCAAGGTCTGCTGATCCCCATAAGAAACACTGCTTTGCAGTGGAATGGCTGTTGTGTTGGAGGAGAACAAGATTACCACTGGCCACTTTAAACAACTGCAGAAAAACTAAAATAACCGTCTTTCAGGGAAAAGAAAAAGAGACACCTCGTATTTTAATTAGAAGTCTATCACCATATTCAGTGGTGATATCACCACCATTAGAAGTCTGTCACCACTGAACATGCCCAATTCAACACCAAAGCTGTACCCCGTGACCCATTCATTGTGTATACCACACACTCCTCCCAGTTCTTACTTCAGGAAATTGGTTCTTTAAAACTTTACTAACAACAAGAAGCCACAATTCATAAATAAGCATTATTACTTGGTATTTATATATATTTAGTCTTACCGAAGACACGTGGCAAATGCTCTCCTGGCATTTCTGTACACAAAATGGATAGGAAACCCTTTAAATGTGTGACCGTCAGGTACTGCTCTTCTTACAGCATCCTGGAACTCCTCGTTTCCTGCAGAAATACCTGTTGCACGTTCAAGCTCGTAGGCTGCTAATGCTGGTGACAATAGATAGGATAGATGGTCATCCCAAACAGTAGAAAGGCCAAGATCCTGTGAAGCAAATCACAGCATGATGACAACCATGCATAAAAAAAACATCAGGATATTAAGTTTGCATACTGTACAGATTCAGATAAATCTATGAACAATCTTTAAATTGTAGTTCGTGGAAGTTAATCTGTGAAGCAGTAAGATATGGATACCAACTCACACACCAAACTAGAAGGATCAAGAATCAAACACTACAAACAAAATACCAAACGTTTAATCGAGAAATTAAGTCAGACCAGACTAAAACAAATCCATGTGGATGTTTTGGCTACAGTATCTTCGGAGGAAATGTAAGACTACAGTGCTAGTTCCTAAACAGACAGCAGAAACATGGAAAAGATTCACTTCATATTTTTCTAATGTCTCTTGGAAGTTCACTTCAAAGAACAATGGATGAGTTCCCAAAAGAATGAATGCACACACACATACACATGCACTTTCCTTCTCCCATCCCACAAATGCAAACAAGCAGAAAAATCGACCACTTCTATAGTTCATGAGATTCATACTCTGAGAATTGTTTGCCACCATAAGTTTGAGCTTTAGGTGGTAAGAGAGCAATTAAAAAAGGAAATAAGGGAGGGTGGGGGGAGAGAGGAAGAGGGTGAGAGGGAGGGAGGGAGGAGAGAAATCCTGATTAAGGAGGAAACTAACTTCCAGAAATACTTGCTAATTTTCTAAAGTAGTCAGAATAAAACTGTGACAGCTGAAAGCCTGCTTCTCATGAGGGACAAATAAGATTGTGATGGATACACTCAGCTCACTGTCAGACTTTACCTTCTTAATTCTTTCATAGAGCACTTCTAAGTAGCCTGTAGATGCCTGTAAGCCAAAAACCATGCTCCTCAAAAGAGAGGCAAAGGCAGGGTGGGAGGATTAAGCCCACATGACTGCAGAACTGCCACTGCAAATACTAAGTATGACATCTAAACTAGTTCTGGACAGTCACCCCAAATGGTTTGTTTTTTTTTTTTGGTTGCTTCAGTTTTAACACACTGCATTTCTGCAAAAGCTGATGGAGAACACATTGCAAAGGTCTAAGTATTACATTAGAAGCAGCTGTTTAAAAGCAAGTACACAGTAAAAACGTGCATCTTTATTACCTTAACAGATAAATGACAGTTTTTAAACAAGATTACCTTCCTGTGTTCTGAGACAAGTATTCTCAGTTGCAATTCTATATCGTTGCTTGTCACTGCTGCATCTATTGCAGAAGCACACAAAGGAGGAAAAGGGGGAACTGAAGATGCTGTTCCAGGAGAACACACTGATTTTATTGCTTCTGCACTCATAGGTTTCCATTTAGACTCATCGTGGAGGTCAAACACACAGACCTCCACTGCATCAGAGGGCTGACAGTTTCCATAGAACTTCTGATGGTTGAAGACACAACCTATTGTGCGATAGGGATACAATGGCTTGGGCTGTTCAACTATCGGAGGGTCATCGGGGTTGATAGGTCTGTGGATGTACCTGATGAAAAACATCCAGTTTTTTTTATTAATGCATTTTGTATTTTAAGTCAGGTTAAAAATACTTCAATAGGCCAGAAGTCATTTCTCCTTTTAAAAACATAACCTAAATTTGTTATCATTTTTCCCCCTCCAAGATGGCATTCTTTATTTACAGAAAAGTAATCATGTTTTGAAGGCGTAGCATATAATAAACCACTTTTCCTCTTTAAATCTAGAAAAGTAAGCTAATTAATTGAGCAGATGCCCAATAGCAATTACATTTTGCAACAACATGTATTAATACAGCTTCCACATTATTTCTCAAAATGAGATGAATAAAGCTTAAGATGTTCATCACAGCACACGCAATCACTGGCAAAACATCATTTATTTCCAACACTGGATATTAATCAGCTCTTTTCTCAAAGCCAAAAGTTCTACATTTGAATATATGGTCCCACTGTACTTCTACCAATGTCACTTGCAGCTATATATCACAAAAATTATGTCTGTAAAAGTATTGCTTCAAATAGCACTAAGAAGTATAATGGTATGGATCAGCACTGTCATCCATAACCAGGAAGTTCTTTCCATTGAAGCATTGAGCATATTGTTTTCTTTTGGTATAAAAATTGGGCTCGAGTACCATTCTATACGCTTGAGAGACAGAACTTGTGGAACAAAAAGGGAAAGAATTAAGAGATTCCTGAAGCCTTACAGCACATAATGACCACATGTGCTCTTCAGAAAAAAACCTCAAGTGAGAGGGGATTTCAGAGAACTTGCAGAGATTTCTGCAGGGAATGAAGTAATGTAACACTGATTTCACAGATGAACTAAGACAAAAAAAAAAAAAAACCAGGGCCCCTGAACAATTGTGTCAGATTTCATCTTCTTCACAAATCACAATCAGTTGCCCTAAGAGGCAAAATGTTACTATACTGCTTAAAACCACAGAGAGGTATACTATGAAGTATTTCACCTCACACTCAACCAGTTATTCTCCAAACAGCAGAAGTACACAGAGCAAAGATTCACAGACAAAAGTCTCCTAGACAATTATATGACAAGACAGGGAGATAAGTATCACAAAGAAACAAGACAAAACCAACAAGAACACACACAAAACCCACCAGAAGAACTACATAAGTCTCAATACATACTATTTAGTTTTCTTATTTTCTTTTTACTCACCTATGTCCCGTTAAGCTCTCCCAAAAAGTAATGGTTCCATCGGTTCCACAAGTCATTACCCAAGTGTGGGGGACTCCTTTTGCTTTTGTTCCTACACACACAAAGGCTTCCAATCCATAGCCAAGAAGAAGACTGCACAGAAGGTTAGCATGATCTTCACAGTCACCCTAGACAGTAAATGTTTTTAAGTTGGTTTGACTATCAGGCATAGCTAAAAACATTAGAAGAAGAAACCAGTATTTCTCCAGTTGTTATCAAACTAGTCATGTTCCCCTCCTGTTTACCTAAAGCACACGTCAGACGTCAGGACTTTAAGGTTTACAAACTGAAGAATCTTGAATTCCTCTCTTTATATGCACTATATCAAAGTATATCAGGCTTTTACAACTTCCAAGACTGCAATAAGAGTACAGCAGAAAAATAAGATCTATGCACATACTATAGAAAAGCAAGCCCAAACCAGGACCTATCTATCTACAAAGACCAAACTAACATTCTAATTAAATTTATAAAGGTACATTAGTCAAATACCTGAGGTAATATCAGAGATCATAAATTAGGAAACTTAGCCACTAAATGAAATACACAACTTCCATAATTTTACTGCCTTAAATGTACTATCAATGTTCAGAAAAATATTGTAATGCTATAATGGGATGAGAATAGCAGGGTGGCAAAGCCTTTAGCTACAGCAAATGAGAACGAGCCCAAATGCATTCACCACAGATGCAGAAATGAAAGAAAAGGGCTGCTTACCTTTGGAAAGCCACAGGTAGGAAGGGATCTCCAACAAGAGATACCCTCACCTCCACTGCCAACCCTTAAATGAGGTCTGGGAAGGGGTGGATTCTGGCTACACTCCTTCCAGTCATTCAGGGGCACTGCATGCACCTGAGTTCCTCTGGGTTGGCCCTGCCTTCCCACCAGGTGCTCAATCACTGTTTCAGGCCATAACTTTGCATTTCCACTACAAATATAAAACAGGATCTCCCAAGGATTTAGCTATTAAGCCATTAAACAGCTGAAAGTCATATCTCACTGCATTTCCTGTCAACCAAAGTTTTCTTCATGTTAAGAAATTGGTAGCAATAAATTGATGATGTCTAATTTTTCCTCTTACATGCCTTACAAAACGTTAGCTGTAAAAGAAAAAAATTCCGCATGCAACAAAGCCTCCCTAATACAAATCACGGCATTCATTAGATAAATAGCATAATCTTCCTCTAATATAATCTACAAAGGAAGTATCAAAGTAAGTACATTTTAACATGTTTCTGGTGAATGCATTAATTTAATAACACATCATGGTTTCGGCCAGAACGGAGTTAACGTTCTTCACAGAGGCTCATATGGTGCTGTGTTTTTGTGTTTTTTTTTAAATGAGAACAGTGCTGATAACACACCATTTCAGGTGTTGCAGAGCAGTCTTTACACAGAGCCAAGGACATTTCAGCTCTTCATGCTGCCTTGCCAGCAAGGAGATGTGGGGCACAAGGAGCTGAGAGGACAGAAACAGGACAGCTGACCCAGACTGCCCAAAGGAATGTCCCTTGCTACATGGCACAGTGTTCAGCAATAAAAGCTGGAGTGAGGAAGGAGGAAAAGGGGATGTTGTGGTGATGGCTTTTTTTTTTTCCCCCTCGAGGAACCATTACACAGGATGAGACCAGCTTTCCTGGAGGTGGCTGAACATGTGTGTGCTGAAGTAAAGAAGTAAACAAACTCCTTGCCCTGCTTTGCTGCTTGCATGTGCAGCTCTACTTTTAATTATATTAAAACACATTACTGAGATTTTGAGTATCTCAGTGGTGATGAAAAGCACCGATTACTCCAAAGAAGCATTAAAAGGGATCAGTATTACTTTAATGAATTCAGCATAAAAATTCTAATCCAGAATGAGTGTGATATGTTTCATTTATCATAGTAATATGATACAAACCTTGGACTAGGGGGAAACTTTTAGTGAAAAACCCTACCTTGCATAAACTGAACGCAAAGACTTACGCTCAATACATTTTAGCACCATCTACAAAATCATTTTTCCAAAAAAGCTCTTCCTCAATTAGTCCAGAATTAAGCATCAATTCACTGAATAACCACACAGGATCTTAGAGAAGCAGGTGAAGCAACTTCATTGTCCAATGGATGAATTGAAAAATGGATTCCAACAACAGCACTGAAGAAAGTAAGTTGGCTCTAGAGCCCTCTTGTCTAATATTTAACATCTGTCTCTATTTTAAAAGATCTTAAAAAAGCTATTTGCACCTAAGAGTTCTCTGAAATGGATTTAGTCCACCTTTTGCAACCTGTTTTAAATTACTAACTTCATGCCAACTAGAAAGGTGTCGTGCAAAGACTGTTTTCACATACCTTGTTTCTACATATGAATGCAAGAAGTGTGCACCACTGTTCTTGTTTGCCACCACCTCCTCCAATGACAGGAGCTCTTTCATAGCCCAGGACGCTGACAAATCGTGCTGCTTGTCTAGGTGTGTCTAGCAACCGGCCCGCTCGAAGTGGTCTGATATAAGAACATACTGGACGGTTTACTCCATTTTCATCCTGAACATGGGAAAAAAAAAATAGTACTGTTAAAACTTCCTGACGAAATCCATATCTACTGTTAGTTTCCAGTGAAGCTTCCATTCTGGCTGCACCAGGTGTGTTCAGCAGTGAGATGAACCCACCACATGCTTATGTGGAAGCTGACACTACCCCTGAGCACAGCTGGTGCGGCCAGAACGGAAGATCTCACTTCCCTGAAGACAAAGAGTAGGTATGGATTGCTTCCGCAAGTTATTTCATCATCTGTGCCACGAAAATTGCTACTCTACAAGTGGAACTCATATATTAGCATGATAAACACAAAGTATCCTACCATTCCTACTACTGAGGGGCAGTCACCAAGGAACAGCTGATGCACAGTAACTTACCAGCCAATGATTTGTTCATGTCTGTAGCTACCACGCAACATTCACCACCCAGATTACTTTGTTGACCAACAGAGTGCTCAAATATTGTGTGAATCTGCTCCAGTATATCCAGTAACTCCACTACTTATTATTGTATTAAACTTGTTTGCAATAGTCTGTATAGATCACTTTAAGCATTCGCCATTTGTAGTTATTCAAGGAAAAGACTAAAATGGCTTTGCTACCTCCTACACCAGGGGTGCTTGGAGCAGCCCTTCTTTATGAATCATGCTCTTCAGCTTCAGCATACATAGTTCAATTCTTGAAAGCTTCATTTTCAGCATGCTATGTCACATGTATCCCTGACTGGAATGTAACCACATCATAAATCTATACAAATTCTACATACACAAACTTCAAAAATGTATCTAAGATTAAAAAAATATATATCTTGAAGAACAGATGGGTGTATCTGTAAAATATACCAACCTGTGCAAAAATCTTTACCAGCCTTGAGTTGTGTGTAGGCCTAATCTGCAGGTATTCTCTCCACCACTGTTTAGCATACACAAGAAATAAACGTTCTTTTTCTGCTATCTTCTGACGTTCCAAAGTAAACTACAGGTAAGAAAATACACATAACCATTCACACACATACTAATTCCAAACAATAACAAACAAGGTAATCAATATACATGCTAGCACATGATCCTTGCATATGTAAAATGAAGTTTAATATGACAGCATGCAACCAATGCTAAATAGTATTTTTAAATGAAAATCCAATGAACGTAAAACTCAATTTACTTTTATTGTTTGTAGGCTCATACATCAAGCTTGACTGAAGTAGTGTTCATCTTCAGTGATGCATGTCTGTATTACTCAGCTTGCAAAGTGTGGAATAATATCTGTAGGCACTTTCGGGCCACCATTTACTGGCTTTTCAAGCAGAATAGCCCACCGTTGAAATTATTTTTTCAAGGGGGAAAAGAAAGCATAGAAACATATACAATACACTTAACATCCTTCAGATAGCACCTTACTTACTGCACTTCCTACAATGTTGATATAGGTAATTAATAAAAATAAACATAGTAAAATTTCAAATAAAGTAATGATTGGTATAAACAAAGTAGTTAAAAACAAGATAACTGCATTTAAACTGAGTGGGGAAAAAAGCACTGAGTGGGAAAAAAAGCATTGAAAAAGCCATAGCTCCTTATATCTACATAAGTAATTGTACAGTGAGCATTCCCCCTGCTGATACAAGGTCACCCCCTTGCCCCCAGGATGTTACTTACCTGAGTGTTTGTTATTTCTGGAGACAGCGTCTTACTGAGCGGTGGATACATTTCAAGTCTGACGTTCAGAACACCGACAGAAACCTTTGACTCTGTACCTTTGAACCAAAATACATTCCTATCAGTCCTTTCAAATTCATTTTTCTCAGAACTTCAGCAGGGCAGGAAAAAATAATAGTTTTAATCATAATATCATAAAAAAACCCCAAAGCTTCTTTAAGTACATACAATATAAAGATCTTCACTTAAATTTTCAACTCAAGAATGAAAGAAAAGATAACATGGCTAAAGAAGCTGTTAACTGGATCTGAGCTCTAATGGCCTCTTTCCAGGCAATATCAGAGCATACAAGACTAATGGTGCTCTGTAAGTGCTAGAATAGGCACCTACAAATAGATTGGAAGATCCACAGTATAGAAGAGCCCACTCTTTCTGACTGTACAACTCACTGCTCAAATCACTGTGGTAAGAGCAGATATAAGCTCACTTTACCCATAAAGTTTATTATGGAAGACCTGAGATGCCATACAAATAGTCATATTTTATATATACACACACACACAATTATATTATATATATATATGATTATATAATATATTATATAATATAATTATATATAATATATATATTATATATAATATATATTATATTATATATTATATATTATATTATATATAATATTATATATATTATAATATATATTATATTATATATATATTATATAATATATAATATGTTATATAATTATATATATAATATATATATGATTATATATAATATATATATTATATATATATTATATAATATATATATATAATATGATTGTGTGTGTGTATATATAAAATATGACTGTGTATATTGTGTATGTATATAAATATATATATTATATATGATTATTTGTGTGGAGTATTTTAATATGATTATTTGTGTGTGTGTGTGTGTGTGTGTGTGTGTGTGTAAATAAAAGTAATCTAATGTTGTTGCATAATGCTCAACCATTTTGAACTCCACAAACAGCAAGAAGAAATAAATTACAACAGAGATATGGAATGATAAGCAATCCGAGCAGAAACATCACACAGTAGTTTGTTTGTTTATGTGAGATAGCAGCATGCTTTTTGATGTTCTTGATGAATTTTGTACAGTGGCTGGAATTTAGAAAAGGAGAAAAAGCACTTGAATATCTGAATTTATACTTTATTACTCTGGAAAAAAAAAGTTAACGATAAAAAAAAATTAGAACATTAGATTAGAACTCCTCCCATCACCCATGTAAGCATCAAACAAGTTATTACAAACAAACCTCTGTACCTAAGAGTCTATATATAAAGTCATATTGTTTTGTAAAGTTTTGCCAACAATCAGCATTTCCAGAATAAAATGATGCAAGCATATTATACTATATTCATGTTCACTGAAAAAGAAAAGCAGGCAATAATGATGAAAATTTATAACAAAT